>NC_064855.1:14105850-14113182 GCF_024139225.1 Suncus etruscus
CCTTCCACTAAGCAAGATATTTGTACTTGTTTTGGTTTTGGGGGCCACATCTGGTAGTACTCAGGGGTTACTCCTGGCTCTGCGCCCAGGAATTAATTACTCCTGGAGGTGCTCTGGGGACCATATGGAATATGGGGAAACAAACCTAGGCTGCCTGATTGCAAGCAAGTGCCCATCCCATTGTACTATTGCCCTAGCTGGCCCCAATTGTGTGTGTGTGTGTGTGTGTGTGTGTGTGTGTGTGTGTGTGTGTGTGTGTGTGTGTGTGTAAAAGGTCAAAAATAGGGCTGGCTGAAGGCCAAAGTGGGTAGGGTATTTGTCTTGTATGCAGCCAACCTGGGTTCAATCCCCAGCATCCCATATGGTCCCCTGAGCCTGCCAGGAGTGATTTCTGAGCTCAGAAGCAGGAGTAACCCCTAAGCACTGCTGGATGTGACCCAAAAAAATCCAAACCAAACCAAACAGAACAAAACAAAGCAAAAAATCAGGCTGACTGGGAGGGAATGATATAATTCTTTCTAAAAACCATAGTTAACAGTACTGAGAACAGACCTCAACCACCAGACTTTGAAATGGGAGACTAGGGGCATGCAGACTTGGGAACCCTGATGGTGAGAAGTGACAGCAGGAGGGTGTTTGCCTCACATGCGACCAACCAAGGACAGACCTGGTTCGCTCCCCAGTATCCCATATGGTCCCCCAAGCCTACAGGAGGAATTTTTGAATGAAGAGCCACGAGTAATTTCTGACCAGAGCCGGGTGTGGTCCCAAAATAAGAAACTCAACTCTCATTAACTTTATAAATCACAGCTATTTAATAAACATTTAAAATAAATGTAGTACTGGGGAGGGAAATGGTTCTCTCAGCTTTGCCAGGAGTAGTTCCTGAGCACCACCAGGTCTGGTCCATACATATAGATATACAAAGTTAAAAAATATGAAGTTGGGGACTGAAGCAATAGCACAGCAGATAGGGCATTTTTCTTACACAAAACCAACCTGGGTTTGATCCTCAGAATCCCATAAGGTCCCCTCAGACTGACAGGAATAATTTCTGAGCACAGAGCCAGGAGTGTAATAAGATGTAGTCCCCCCAAAAGACCCCCAAAACTATGGAGTTTAGGGAGATAATTCTAAAGTCTTTCAGTGTCCAAACACCCGAGCACAGTCAAGGCTGTATCTCCTGAACCTCTGAACACTGTCAGGCCCACAATGAACCCTGGGGCCTGGTTGATTATATATGGCTAGGCTGTCATCCCCCCCCCCCCACAGCCTGGCCTCACACACACACACAAACACACACAAACACACACACACACACACACACACACACACTGGCCTCTTAGCATTGTTTGGAAGCCCCTCTTGTGTGAAAAGGTGAAGAATATGGAAAGGAAGAAAGCCATATGCTAAAATAGGAGTGCAAAAGTAAAACTTGTTTTCCCAGAATATGAAAATGAACTACAAGTTGAGACAACAGTTAATATTGAAAAGTCCTCTGAAAGCATTGGCTAAGGTCTCGACATAGTTAAGCTGACAAGGTGACAGGCTATCTCTGGAAGAATCAGCAGGATAGGCAGCAGGAGAAGGCCAGTATCAGGGAGTCTCTTCTGGCCTGTGTCACGTCCATGCACACAGCCTGCTGACAATTTCTCCGCGTGGGCACAGGCAGGCACAGACCCTGTTCAATAAGGTTGCGTGAGTGATCAGAAGGGCAAATGACTCAGGAGTCCCCTGTACTTTGCCCCATGTCCTCTGGAGAAGGAATGGGGTACACTGGGGAGATAAAGGGGTAGGGATGGCAAGCGGATGGGAGCCTGGATTTACAGACATGTCAGGACAAAAAGATGTCAGAACAACTAATGCTCACCCAAAGGACCCTGAAAGAGTGAAACGCTACAAAACACCCCAGCAGAACTGTGTATGCTCTGCTGGGCTGTCTCAAAGTATCTATGCATTTTACTTCTGAATTTACAAAAGTTGGAAAAGAAGGCACATGGAATATTATAGGAATGTGTGCGAATGTCTGTGTGTCTGTGTATCTATGTGTTTGTTCACCATATGTATTATACGCCCTTTAAAACTCCACATTTGGGGGGGCCGGAGAGATAGCACAGCGGTGTTTGCCTTGCAAGCAGCCGATCCAGGACCTAAGGTGGTTGATTCGAATCCCAGTGTCCCATATGATACCCGGTGCCTCCCAGGAGTTATCTGAGCAGATAGCCAGGAGTAACCCCTGAGCACTGCTGGGTGTGGCCCAAAAACAAACAAACAAAACAAAACTCCACATTTGGGGGCCGGAGAGATAGTGGGTAGGGCATTTGCCTTGCACATGGCCAACCTAGGTTTGATGCCCTGGTATCCCATCTGGACTCCCCAGGAGTGATTTCTGAGCACAGACCCAGGAGTAACCCCTGAGCATCTCTGGGTGTGGCCCCCCAAACCAACCAACAAACAAAAAGTATCCACATTTGTTCATTGCCACCCTTTTCTTTTTTGGTGGTGGTCTATTTGGGGGGGGGGTACCACACTCAGCAGTACTGAGGGGTGGCAACTCCTGGTACTGTGCTCAGGGGATGTCTCTGATGGTAACCTTGCAGAGTCAGAGATTGAACCTGGCCTCTTGTTTCATCTTTGAGCCCCTTTGCAATGTCTGCTTACTGCCCTTGGTCCCTGGAACCATGGAGACACAGAAAGACAAGTCTATGAATGCTGACTCAACTCAGATACAAGGAGTATAACTGCATTGGGGAGGAGGGCTGAGACACAGAAAGATCTAGAGTCTTCTTGTTAATTCTGATGACAGGCTATTTTTACAAAAAAGCATTCACAGTCTACACAGCAGGTAAGGCACTTGCCTGGCACAGAGTTGATCTGGGTTTGATCCCAGAATCCCATATGGTCCCCTGAATATTCTAGGAATATTTCCTGAGTACATAGGCAGGAGTAAGGCCTAGTCATCACTGGGGGTAGCCCAAAGTCCAGCACACACACACACACACACACACACACACACACACACACACACACACACACACACACAAGCAGGCATTTAGAACTAGGTTGAAGCCTGGTTGGCACAAGAATTTGATCCTGGAACACTGCATTGGCCCTGAAGCACTTCCATGGCCTCTATAATAAGCTTTTTAAAAAGAAAAACAGGGTACAGAGTAATAATACCGCAGGTAGGGTGCTTGCTTGCATGCGGTCAACCTAGGTTCAGTCCTGGCATCCCATCTGGTCCTCTGAGCCCACCAGGAGTGATCCCTGAGTGCAGAGCTAGAAGTAAGTCTGAGCATAGCTGGATGTGGCCCAAAAACAAAAGGTAAAAAAGAAATGGATATGTATGTCTGATCCATAGCAGTGCTTCAAGTAAGGCCATCAGAAGGCCAACTGTGGGGGAATAAAAACAAACAATAATATGTAGGGCTGGAGCATTAGTACAGCAGGAAGGGTGCTTGCCTTGCACATGGCCAGCCCAACTTCCATCCCCAGCACACTATATGATCCCCTGAGCCCTCCAGGTGCACAGAGTCAGGATTTAGTCTTGAACACCACAGATGGGGCCCAACGTGTTTTGAAAAAATGTCTCACCAGTGGGGTCTTTTTGGGAGCACTGGTAATTTTGTAGAGGGGATGTTCTGGGGGGGGGTGTCTCTAAGGGAAGGATTGCAGGGTAAAAGGTATATCTCAGGATGTCTCTGGTCCTGACATCCAGGGGACAGAGGCAAAAACATGGGGTTAGTGCTGACAGTACAGCCTGCTCTTCCTTGGAGGGAAGTGGGGTTCCTGCAGGTTCTTTCAGGGAGGCTTGGACCCCAATACACCAATCCTGGGGCTGAGCAGGTTTCAAGTCCTCTACATCCCTTCTGCTGAAGCATTAAGATACATGTGACCAGTTTTTTTCCAACAGGAATGTTAAAGTAGTTCCTATATCAACTCAGGCCCTCATTTTGTTGCAAATAAAGACTACTTTAACACTATCCCCAATGAATATGGAGTCTACTTAGACTCTGAAGATGCACAAATTCTTCTTTCTCTCTCCTCAGAGCACTTGGCATGAACAGGGTCATGGCCCCCTGTACTGTAGCTGTCCCCTAGAAAATCTACCCTCAAATGAAGCAGTCCCCTGAGATTAGTGACAGATGTGCCAACATTCAGGAGCCAGAAGGGGGAATCCCATGCCCATCTGTAGCAGTTCCCCCAGGGAACAGGGAACCCCATGATCCTCCCCCCCCCCCAAGTTATGGCTCTGCCTCACTCCAGCTTCACCAGGGCTTCACCAGGGCTGTGTCTACAGTTTATGAGAAAGTCACAGTGACATCAGGCATAGGGGCCACATCCACGCCAGTGTCTGCTCAGTCAGGGAACCTCGGTAGAAGAGGACCCCTTTATTCTAAAGAGTCTGTTTTGGCTTGGGTATGAAGCTTGGATTTGGAGAAACAGGAGGGACAGAGGTGTCTCTGTATATTCTCTCTGGCCCTAACAGGGGACACCCCTAAGAGCTGAGCAAAGCCTGAGACAAATACCTCAGCCAGGGCTGGTGCCAGAGTACAGTGGGGAGGGTATTTGTCTTGCAGGCAACCAGCCTGGATTAGATTCCCAGCACCTCATAAGGTCCCCCAAGAAAGACCAGGTGTGATCCTGAGTTGCAGAGCCAGGAGTGAGCCCTGGTGCCACCAAGTGTGGCCCTAGAACAAAAATCAAACAACAGTAAAACCACCTTCAGCCAGTGACAGAACTGGGAACCCTCTCTTTGCTACCCATATGACCCCCTGGAACCCACTAAGCTCCCCGCTCAATAGGGAACATATGATTGGATGCTTACTGCCTGGAGGTGGGGCAGAGTAGAGCAGGAGGAGGAAAATCTCCCCCAGAAAACAGAGGGGACATAATTCCGAGGACTGAGCAGACACGTGATACCTTGTGACAACTTCTTCAGCTCTTTATTTGGGGGGCACGCCTGGCAAGCCATGTGTTGAGACCCCAGCCTGTGGGGGAGCAGATTCAGATGCAGCAGAAATATGTGGTCAGGGTATCAAAGATTGAGGGTTTGATCCCGAGGTGGGACAGGGAGGCTGTGGGTGGGAGAGGATAGTGTTGGTCAAAGCCAAGTCCACACACTTGTCTGTTCTGTTCCTCTTTAACTTCAGGCCCAGCAGCCCAGTTGGATCCCAGGGAATTTGGTGGTAAAGTTCCATAGAAATCTCCCATGCTCTGTGAGGTTAACCAGTACCATGGAAGGCTCGGCTACCACAGCTCAGGAAATCTTTAGACACTGACTCTAGGATCACCATAAAGCTAGAACAATCATTTCACAGGAACCCATGTTGTTCTAATTTCTGATAATTCTATTTGCTTTTGTGTGGTAATAAGCACTATGAAGTAAATGTGTTTGTACCTACAAGGAAGCAGGATGGGGTGGTAGATGGGAAACTGGGGACACTGGTGGGGATCAGGTCACACATGGTGTTATAATAAAAAATTAATAAATAAAAACAAACCAAAACATGGCAGACCCAGCCATGCAGTAATACTTAGGGGACCCTTTGGTGTTGGGGATCAAACTGGGGCTACTGCCTACAAAGTGTGTGCCTGGCCCCTGGGGCAACTCTCCTGTGTCTCTTTAGCCTTGATGGGCATTGGGGGCCCCTAGCATAAAGGCTGGAAGCTACTAAGAAGTGAACTCCCCACACTCCTTTCCCTGGGGGGCTACCCCCACTGGCCTTTCCTGAGTGGCCTATCCCTGGTCCACATCCTGAACCTCAGGAATTTCTTCCCTATCTCACTGGGTCCAGAAAAGAACATTTCCTGCTGCCTTGTATTCACAGGGGCTGCTGGTTCTGGATTTCTTAGGCAGCCTTGCCTTCCCCTTGAGGGGGGATAGTGGCTCCTGTGTCCCCCGCAAGTCTGATGTTTCATTTTGGGCACACTTTTAGAGTTGGGGTACAGACACACCCACCACTGGCCTTACTAAGTCAACACTTTGCCCTGTAACTGAGTGCCAGATCTTTCAAGCCTCAGTTTACCAGCAAATTTCACTTCCTCTGCCTCTAAGGAGTCCACCTACAGCTATGACCTGGGTTAAGTTTAAAATCCCTGTGGAGGGAGGGCCAGAGAGATAGGACAGTGGGGAGAGCATTTGCCTTGTACAACTCTGACCCTGGTTCCATCTCCAGTATCCTACAGGGTCCTCTAAGACCCATCAGGAGTGATCCTTTGAGCACAGGAGTCAGCTCAGAGCATTGAAGAATTAAAATTACATTTAAATTAATTTTGATTCCGTAGTCTCTAAATTAAAATAAATCATAGAAAACATTCCTAGTTGGCACACGGGCCCTGCTCTGCAAGCCTGAGGCAGGAGCGACTGAGAACTGGGCCCCGGGACACTCCCACAGACCCGAGTGCCCTCCCCCCATGATTCTGTCCACAGATGCCATGCAAAATGTGTGGGACCCTCCCCACATGAGGAGAGCACCATCATTAACTGCTCGGACCCCCCCCCCCCATCGTGGCACAAATCACAGCCTCCATATGAAGAGGGAAGTTCTTGGTTGGGGAGCTTTTGTCAAAGCCAATTTTGGATTAATCCGTTTCTCAGAGAAGATGCCAGAAGAAGGTCAATATTGGACACATTCTAAGCAAATGAATCTCTGGAAATGGTCCTTGGCTCCTACTTTCCAAAGGGTGTTTTGGGAAACTTGGGAGGATTGGATGCATGATGATTGGATGCAGAAGGCCCAGTTTGAGCCCCAGCACTGCAGTACCCCCACATGTACCCGCCAGCACAGCTGAGGGGGTGAGTCCTGAGCACCCCCAAGATGCAGAACATGACTGGCCCCTAGTCACCTGACAAACATGGAGCCAAACCAGCACCACTTCCTGCTTCTGCCTTCTACTGGGGGAGGGCAGGGTGCTGAGCAGGGCTTAAGGGCACAAGGGGGAGCCCCAGCGGAAGACCAGCTGTGGGGGCGATCAGGTATCAGAGCCTCTCAGAGAAGCTGCAGCCAGATACCCGTGACGGGCAGTGGGCACCTCTTTGCAGCAGACTCGAGCAGACCTCAGACACCCATGGGCATCAGGCCCTGCTATCTCTGCCCACTGCACAGAGGCAGAAACTGAGGCCAATGTGACTGGCACACAGCTCCCATGGGGAAGAGCTACAATTCTAACCCAGGCCCCACTGAAGCAGGGAGAAAATACTAGAAGATGCCAGAGCAGTGGGAGGGGCTGCCAAGAAGGAAAAAGTCAAACAGGATGTGAACCGAGGGCCCCAGGGCTGGGAGCTGGGGAGGATCTTGGTGGCCCACCTGGGCGTGTTCTGGGGCCCTG
>NC_064855.1:15013280-15105780 GCF_024139225.1 Suncus etruscus
CAGAAATTGCCCCTGGCTTGGAGGGACCATATGGGAGAACCGTGGTCCTTCAATGGCTAGCGCTTGCAAGGCAGACACATTACCTCTAGCGCCACCTCACCGCCCCCCCTTTTTTTTTTTTGGTTTTTGGGCCACACCCGGTTGCTTGCAAGGCAAACGCCGCTGTGCTATCTCTCTGGGCAACCGGCCCCCTTTTTTAAATGTATTTATTGATTGAATGGTTGGTTGATTTTGGGGCCAAACCCAGTGGCATTCAGGGGTCACTCCTGGCTCTGCACTCAGAAATTGCCCCTGGTAGGCTAGGAGACCATATGGGATGCAGGGAGTAGAACCTCCCAGGTCAGCTGCATGCAAGGCAAATGCCCTACCAATGTGGTATCTCTCAGGCCCCTTATTATACTTTTTGTTTGTTTTTGGGCATTGCTCAGAGGTTACTTCTTTATTTTTTTTTGGTTTTTGGGCCACACGGCGGCATTCAGGGGTTACTCCTGGCTCTGTGCTCAGAAATCGCTTCTGGCAGGCTTGGGGGACCACACAGAATGTCAGGGATGAAACATGGGTCCATTCTAGGTTGACCATAGACAAGGCAAATGCCTTTCCACTGTGCTATCACCCCAGCCCATTTTTTATTATACTTTCTTTTCCTGGGGGGGGCACACCCAGTGATGCTCAAGGGTTACTTCTGGCTACGTGCTCAGAAATTGCTTCTGGCTTGGGGGACCATATGGGATGCAGGGAGATGGAACCACGGTCTGTCCTGGGTCAGCTGCATGCAAGGCAAATGTCCTACCACTGCACCATCACTCCAAGCCCTTATTATACTTTTGTTTGTTTGTTTGTTTGTTTTAGGGTCACACCCAGCAGCTCTCAGGGGTTACTCCTGGCTCTATGCTCAGAAATTGCTCCTGGTAGGCTCGGGGGACCATATGAAATGCTGGGATTCGAACCACGGTCCTTTTGCATGCAAGGCAAATGCTTTTCCTCCATGCTATCTCTCCTTTTTTTGTGTGTGTGTGGTTTTTGGGTCACACCCGACTGTGGTCAGGGGTTATTTCTGGTTCCAGGCTCAGAAATTGCTCCTGACAGGCACGAGGGACCATATGGGATGCTGGGATTCGAACTGATGACCTCCTGCATGAAAGGCAAACGCCTTACCTCCATGCTATCTCTCCGGCCCCTCTGGTACCTTATTATACTTTTAATATCCCCATATTATAAGCTCCTTGAGGTCAAGTGCCAGTAAATTCTGAGTTTTAGGATAACAATTTTGTGGGGACCCAGAACAAAGGTTAGGCGCATGCCTGGCACAGGGCTGGCTCTGGTTGGAACCCTGAAGGAGACTTATATGTTTCCCTGGAGCACCACCAGGGAGTGCTTCCTTAGCACAGAGCCAGGAGTAAGTCTGAGCACTGCTAGGTGCAGCCCAATGAAAACAACAAAAGCAGCAAAAACAAACCAGTTTGCTGTTCATTGTTGCCTGTGTTTGCCCTTTCTCAGCCTGCCCTTCCCTCACCAGGATAATTTTATCCCTCACCTGTTGTGGGTAATCTAGCCTTAGCCTGTCCCCTCCAGAGCTTTAGGAACTCAGAACTGGGAGCACCAGAGGTGATAGAGAGGCCAAGAGGCCCCGTGAATCTGGATGATGAAGTCAAGCAAAGCATGATGGCAGATGGGAGGCACCTATTCTGGGTGACACAAGCAAAGAGACAGCAGATTGGATACCTCAGGGGACAAAGAAACCAAGGCCTGGCTAATCTGGGACTTGCTGAGAACTGTTCTCTCGCTTGGTCACTTGCTAGTCTATGTGGGAGCATTCCCTGGAGTTTCCTGACACATCACTTCCCAGGCAAACAAGAAGAACTTGACATTGTTTTCTAGAATTTTGCATTTGAAGATCAGTGTATGCATTTTGACAAAACTGATTTTTGTTTTATTTTAGGGCCACACCTGACAGCACTCAGGGGTCATTCCTGGCTCTGCACTCAAAAATCTCTCTCTCTCTCTCTCTCTCTCTCTCTCTCTCTCTCTCTCTCTCTCTCTCTCTCTCTCTCTCTCTCCTCTGTCTCCTCTCTCCACTCCTGGTGAGTCTTGGGGGCATTGCCAGCTCTGTGCTCAAGGGCCATTGCATGTGTTTAACCTGATGAACTATCTCCTTGGTCCCTTCAATTAACCTTTAACATGGATCTTCATTTCTACTAAAATTTAAAGTCTGTATCAGCTATGTAATTTTTATTTGTCCATGTCCTCTCCCATTTTTCATCCGAAAATAAGCTCAATAGTAAAACGAACTTAAAAAGAAAAAAAAATTGGGGCTGGAGAGATAGCATGGAGGTAAGGTGTTTGCCTTTCATGCAGAAGGTCATCGGTTCGAATCTCGGCATCCCATATGGTCCCCCGTGCCTGCCAGGAGCTATTTCTGAGCAGACAGCCAGGAGTAACCCCTGAGCACCGCCGGGCATGGCCCAAAAACAAAAACAAAAAAAGAAATAAAAAGAAAAAAAAATTACTTCTGGAAGCCAGAGAGATAGCACAGCAGTAGGTCTTTTGCCTTGCATGCAGAGGATGGTGGTTCGAATCCCAGCATCCCATATGGTCCCCCGATCCTGCTGGGGGCAATTTCTGAGCATAGAGCCAGGAGTAATCCCTGAGTGCTGCCGGGTGTAGCTCCCCCCCAAAAAAAATTACTCCTGGCAGGGTCCATGGACCCTACAGGATGCTGGGGATTGAACCTGGGTCAGCTGTGTGCAAGATAAATGTCCTACCCTCTGGTATGCTCCAGCCCCTGATTTTGTATTTGAGTTTTTGGCCACACCTTGTGGCACTCTGAGATTATGCCTGGCTCTGTACTCAGAAATTGCTCCTGGCAGGCTCAGGGGACCATATGGGATGCTAGGGATTGAATTCACAACGGTTCCAGGTCAGCAGCATTCAGGCAAACGCCACCCTACCAATGTGCTATCACTCAGGCTCTGTTTTGCTTTCTTTTTTGTTTTTATCTGTTTTGGTTTTGGTTTGGGGGCCACACCTGTCATTGCTCAGTGTCTTCTCCAGGTTTCTTGCTCTAAGATTGCTCCTTGCAACCATATGCGCTGCTGGGAATCAAACCCAGGTCTCCTGTGTGCAAAACTTGTGCTTCAATCTCTTGAGATCTCCCTGGCCTTTGTGGGTAGTATTTTTTTTTTTTTTTGGAGGAAATCAAAATCAGGGCTTCCGACATGCAAAGCCTGTGGTCTACCCTTGAGCTTCATCCCTGGGCCTAAAAGGACATTTGATATTAGGATGGGGGCTTCAGAGCATCTCAGAATCTATATTCTATTTCCTTTGCAGGAACTGTGCCCAAAAACTATAACTATAACTGTATAACTATATATATAACTGTGTATACATATACATATAAAACTATATATATAACTGTATAACTATAGATGGAGCAGCATAGTCTTGGGACTGAAGTGGTTCAACAAAATGGGGGCAGACCCATAGCACAGCAGGGAGGGCATTTACCTTGCATGCAACCTACCCACATTCAATCCCAGCATCCCATATGGTCCCCAGAGCCTGCCAGGAGTAATTCCTGAGCACAGAGCCAGGAGTAACCGCTGAGCACTGCTGGGTGTGGCCCCCAAAACAAAAACATAGGCCAGAGAGATAGCACAGAGAGATAGCATAGGGCAATTGCCTTGCATGCAGCCAATCCAGGACAGATGGTGGTTTGAATCCAGGCATCCCATATGGTCCCCTACGCCTGCCAGAAGTGATTTTTGAGCACAGAGCCTGGAAGTAGCCCCTGAGTGCTGCTGGGTGTGATCCAGAAACCAAAATAAATAAATAAATAAATAAAATGAAATGAAAAAAAAAAGAGAGAAAATCACTCACCACCACCCCCAACAGTGAGAGATGGGAGACAGGAGGGATCTTGGGTCCCTTGCAGGGGGTGAAGGACCCTACCAGCCTCTCTGTATTTTTTTTTTTGTTTTGTTTTGTTTTTGGGCCACACCCTGTGACGCTCAGGAGTTACTCCTGGCTATGCGCTCAGAAGTTGCTCCTGGCTTCTTGGGGGACCATATGGGAGCCGGGGGATCGAACCGCGGTCCGTCCTAGGCTAGCGCTGGCAAGGCAGGCACCTTACCTCCAGCGCCACCGCCCGGCCCCCTCTCTGTATTTTTTGTTGTTGCTTGGTTGTTTTTGGTTTTGGGGTCACACCTGGCAGTGCTCAGGGGTTACTCCTGGCTCTACACTCAGAAATCACTCCTGGCAGGCTCGGGGGACCATATGGGACGCCGGGATTCGAACCACTGTCCTTCTGTTTCTAAAGCAAACACCCTATCTCTGTGCGATCTCTCCAGCCAAGTTGTTGGTTGTTTTTGTTTTTGGGCCATACCCTTTGACGCTCAGGGGTTACTACTGGCTATGCGCTCAGAAATTGCTCCTGGCTCCCGGGACCATATGAAACGCTGGAGGACCTTGGTCCGTTCTATGTTAGCAGCATGCAAGGCAAACGCCCTACCGCTGCACCACTGCTCCGGCCCCTGCCAGCCTCTCTTGAGCCCCTGAACCCTGCCCTTCTTTCTGTGCTTTGTAGAGGTAAGGGAGAATTTTTCTGTAACAAACCAACCTTTTCTCTTTATCCTTATCTTCCTGATAAAGAAGCCAGAGAAACTCCCTCCTGCCTGGTTTTTCCTGTGCAGAAATGAGGCACTAGAAAGGCATGTCCAGATCCAGGTCACATAGTCCACATTGTTTCCAGGTCTGAGGTGACAGGAGAGGTTGGGGGAGGCGGGGATGGACCTCTAACCCCTGTAGCTGCTGGGGTCCCTGGCAAGGTCTTGATGTGCACAATGACAGGTTCCTTCTGCCAGCACCTGCCCCAGGACACACCTAAGGTTGGAATTGGCTCAGGGGTAGCTTCCTGTAAAGAACTTGTCAGACGCCCTAGCCCTAGTTAGTCTATCAGGAATCTCAAACTCAGGGCCCGTGGGCCCTTTGCGGCCCTCCGTACAACATTTTGTGGCCCTGAGCTAGAGGAATCTTTTTTTGTTTTGTTTTGTTTTAGTTGTTTGGGTCATACCCCCAATGTTCAAGGCTTACTACTGACTTTGCACTCAAGAATCACCCGACTTTGCCTCCTGGGGCCCGCAGGTAAATTGAGTTTGAGACCCCTGGATGGATGGCTGAGCTCAGGCTTTACAGACTGTGACCTCTGTACCTCCAGAGCCACCACCAGAGACAGCCTTCCCTCCCACTTACAGTTGAGCTGGGAATAGCTCATGAGCAGGTCAGGTAGGGGTATTTAAATAAATGTTTTTGTTTTTGTTTTATGGGTCACATCCAGCAGTGCTCAGGAGTTACTCCTGGTTCTATGCTCAGAAATCGCTCCTGGCAGGCTCAGGGGGCCATATGGGATGCTGGGATTCGAACCACCGACCTTCTGCATGCAAGGCAAACACTTTACCTCCATGCTATCTCTCCAGCCCCCAGGTAGGGGTATTTAGCCTTGTGCTCCCCCCCGCCAAAGACAATAAAGTTCCACCTAGATTCATGCTGGTGATTTGAAAATTCACTCTCCAGAGTGTCCCAGAGAATCTTTTGTTGAGTCCTGGATGCATATATCTGTGGAGTGAATATAGGGGGGTCAGACAAGGAGCTGGAGAAGGTGAGTATTGAGTTGGTCTCATGGGAGGGTGGAGTGAACTCTGCCTGGGCAGAAAGAACTCAGAGAAGAATGGGGAATGGGGTGCAGGAGGGAAGCCAGAAAGAGGACAGCATTAAAAAGGCAAAAAAGAGGGTCTGGAGGGAAGGCACAGGGGTAGGAAATATGGTGGCAGAATGTGGTTCAAATCTTTTTTTTTTTTTTTTTTAGGAGTGTAACATCACATTTATGTTAATTCCCCTTTCTTCAAATCCCAAGGGCACAGGGTAGGTGGGACAAATGAACAATCATTTAAGCAGTGGTTTCATTAAAAAAAAAAAACAAAAAAAAACTTAGGGTTCAAATCTTTGATAAGACCTATGGAGTGTCCCTGGAGGATAGCAGGGATGTGATTTCCTGAGCACAGAGCCAGGAGTAAGCCTTGAGCACTGCTGGATGTGCAAAGGTGAAAAGAAACCTTTGGAGACTGACACTGACAATGGTTTGAATCCTGGTTCCACATTGAGTCCTTTGAGCCCCGCCATGTGTGGCCTCTGAGGACCACTGGTATAGCCGAGAGAAGAAGAAAAAAAAAAACACCCCAAATACCAGGAGGCTCATGGGAGAGAGAGGCTCTTTCTACTCCAGAGGGGAAGGACTGAGGAGAGAGGACAGGCCTGAGGCTCTGATTCTGGTGGCCTCCCCAGCAAGGTCCCCAGAGCCTGCTGGAGCATCACCAGGTAAGATGCCCCACCCCCACCACAAAACAAACAAACAAACAAACAAACCAAAACAGGAATGGAAAGATTATAAATCTAGCCAGGCTCTTGCCTTTCATGCAGCCAAGTGGGATTTGATCCCTGGCACTACTTTTGGTTTCCCTGAGCCCTGCCAGGAGTGACTCCAGGGCACAGAGCCAGGAGTAAGCCCTGAGCACAACCGAATGTGGTCCCCAAACAAAAACAAAATAAAATACAAAAAGGAAACACACTAAGAAATCAACTAAACAAAGGCTCCAAATCAAGCCAACGGGGCAGAAGAGGATGTGGTTGGGGACACCTACGATCCTTCCAGAAGGGTTTGGATTGCACCCAGCGCCAGTCACTCAGGCACTTTGGAGGGCATGTGATGCCAGAAATCAAACTCAGGTCTTGCACATGTTCTTTGTCTTTTTTGGAGGTACTCAGGACTTACTTCTGGCTCTGTACTCAGGAATCCTTCCTGTTGGTGCTTGGGAGTTGAATCTGGATTGGCTGCATGCAAGGCAAATGTCCTACCCTCTGTGCTATGGACCCAGCCACAACACATGATAGTTTTCTGCTTTAACATGAAGCCATGGGCCCAGAGAGATAGCACAGTAGCGTTTGCCTTGCAAGCAGCTGATCCAGGACCAAAGGTGGTTGGTTCGAATCCCGGTGTCCCATATGGTCCCCGTGCCTGCCAGAAGCTATTTCTGAGCAGACAGCCAGGAGTAACCCCTGAGCATCACCGGGTGTGGCCCAAAAACCAAAAAAAAAAAAAAAAAACAAAAAACAAAAACATGAAGCCATGGGCCCGGAGAGATAGCACAGCGGTGTTTGCCTTGCCAGCAGCCCATTCAGTACCAAAGGTGGTTGGTTCAAATCCCGGTGTCCCATATGGTTCCCCATGCCTGCCAGGAGCTATTTCTGAGTAAACAGCCAGGAGTAACCCCTGAGCACCGCTGGGTGTGGCCCAAAAACAAAAACAAAACATGGAGCCATGACACCAGTTCACAAACACTTTCTCCCTTCCCTAAACTCTTTCTTTTTTTGGTTTTTTTTTTGGGCCACACCCGGCGGTGCTCAGGGGTTACTCCTGGCTGTCTGCTCAGAAATAGCTCCCGGCAGGCACGGGGGACCATATGGGACACCGGGATTCGAACCAACCACCTTTGGTCCTGGATCGGCTGCTTGCAAGGCAAACGCCACTGTGCTATCTCTCCGGGCCCTTTTTTTTTTTTTTGGAAAGAATGCGGCATACCCTAAACTCTTTCATTCTTCTCCCTCACTCCCTCTTTTGCTTTCTTCCCTCCTTTCTTTTTTCCTTCCCTTCGTACTTCCTTCCTTTTTTTTTTTCTGTCTATGCTTGGGATCAAACTCTGGACCTTATACATGGCTACTGAGCTATACCATCCCACTGCTGTAAGGGGGTCTTTTTTTGGGGGTGGAGGGAAAGTCTTTTTTATTTTATTTTATTTTATTTTATTTTATTTGCCTCTTTAGCCCACAGCCCTGCCTGGTAGTTTTTGGCTAACCAACCTGGACTTGCTTGAGCCTGAAGATTCAATGTTACCCAGTGCAGGAGATTATGGGGCCCCCTATTAGTGCTAGGGTGGGGGCACATCCCTCCCATGATGAGAGGTGAAGGTGAGGGAGCATGTCATACCTGGGGTTTGGCAAATGTCAGACGAGTGCTATCCAGCAGGGAGACCATTTTTTATGGGGCGACTCAGAAAACCCAGGCGACAGAGGGAGCCGCTGGGGAGGGGGTCATGCTACTGGTGGGATGTTTGAAGCCAAATTATGCTAGAGTTTTGGATTGATGGGCTGGATGAGAGTTGCTGAAATTACTAGGGCTCAGAAGAGAGGATGAGAAGCAAATTCCTTCTATAGGTTTTTTAAAATTAGGTTGAGATTCTGGGTGCCCAGAATCTGTATTTCCAAGACACCACTCCACCCCACCCCACTCACATACATCTTTGTGTCAAGGCACCTAGGACAGTGTGTCCAAGTGGAGGAACAAAACGGAAAGCTGCCTGGTTCTGCCAGCCTGACCAGGGGTTCCCTTTTTCTCCAAGTGCCAGGCTTTCACTGGTCCAGAGCAAAGGGGTGCGTGGGGCAGGGGTAACTTCTGGCAGTGCTCAGTCTAGGGCCCGCGGGTTCCGATCGCACCGCCAGGGGGCGGCAGAACAGAGCAGAGCAGCAGGTAAATCGGGGTCCCTCCCAATCCCCACCCACACGCACCCCAAGGCCGGGGAGGGACTGAGGAGGGAGGGCGGGTCTCACCTGGCTTTCACCTAGCAGAGCCCGGGAGATTCCGTTAACCCCCACCTGCCTAGCCTGGCTTCGGGCTGGACTGTCTGTCATTCCTGGGTCTGGGGTGACCAGCATTTCCTGCCAGAGCAATCAGCCACAGCTTCAGGGGCTGTGGTCCCCTGCACCTCAGGACCTTCCTAGCCTGGTGGGGTGCAGACATCTCCAGGCAACCGCAGGACCTAGACTCCAAGGTTCCCTCGCAGCTCAGAGACTAGCAGGGGTCTCAAACTCAGGGCCCTCCATACAACATTTTGTGGCCCTGCCCTAGAGGAATGTTTTTTTGTTTTGTTTTGTTTTAGTTGTTTGGGTCACACCCCCCAATGTTCAAGGCTTACTACTGACTTTGCACTCAAGGATCACCCTGACTTTGTTTCCTGTGGCCCCCAGGTAAATTGTTTGAGACCCCTGGAGGGCAATGTCTACTACCCCAGTGGCAGCAGTGGCAGATCAGGGAGGCCTAGATCTCAAGGGCTGGGGTACAGGGTAGCCAATTCTGATGCAGCCCCGGAGGGAACCAAATTTTGCATCATCCCTTGATGCTGAGTTTTGAGTGTCCAGGTCACTGGGACCAAGCTAGCCAGCCTTGCAAGGCTCTGACCCATTCCAGTTCTGAGAAGGTGACTTGCAGGCCTACAAGGTGTCAAGGTGTTAAAAGCCCGAGGGAGTGGGAGCAGGGTCAGATCCCCTACACACACACACACACACACACACACACACACACACACACACACACACACACACACACACACACACACACACACACACACACACACACACCTACCTGTCCACCCGGCTGGCACACAAGGAGTTAAGTCTGCCCGCAATCTGCAAGACAGGAGCCCGGGAGGGGAAGGACTGGGGAGCAAAGGGGGTGGGAATGCCGGGGAAGGGAAAGCCGACTGCTGGGAGACAGCGCTAGGAACCCCCTCCCCAGGGATCTGGCCTCTGGGTCCCCCCCAAATCCCCACAGAGGCCCAGCCCTCCCCAGGGTCGTGCGCTCACCCCCCTCAGCCCTACCCCCGCCTCCCAACTTTGTATCCCCCAGGAGGGTGGGCTGCAGGATTGCCAGCCAAGCCTTGGCTGCCTGCTCAGTTTTTCCAAACCCTCCAGTCGGGGAAGGAGGGCGCCCTGTCAGGATAAGAGTCCCCCCACCCCACTTCCCCAGCCCAGCCGGCCCCTGGCCCTGCCTCCCTCTCCCTGCCCTCCCCTGCACCTTTCTCCAACTCTTCCTTGGGCCGACCCTGTCTCCTGCGCCCACCTCTCCTGGGCTCCTGAGTTCCAAGTTCAGGTTGTGTATGTGAAGGAGCCATGTGGGCCCCTCCCTTCTGGGAAAGACCCCCAAACCCTTTAGGGCGCAGACCTGACTCCCAGGACTTGGCCCCAGGGGTGTCTCCCGGGCCTGGGTCGAAGGAGACGCATGCAGCTAAGTTGGGCCAGCTAGCCGGCTTGGTGGCGCTGGTGCCAGGCCTTGGGGCAGGCTGGCAGGCGGGCAGGCTTCGGGGAGGGGGGCAAGTGTCGGGCTTGCTGGCACGGTGCAAGCCACAGCTCTATTATATAATCTAATAAT
The DNA here is from genome assembly GCF_024139225.1 of Suncus etruscus. NCBI lineage: Eukaryota > Metazoa > Chordata > Mammalia > Eulipotyphla > Soricidae > Suncus > Suncus etruscus. Next base: position 15,023,533 of record NC_064855.1, read on the forward strand.
CACCATCTATCAGGACCAGGACGCCCGGCAGCTGGACAGAGTGGGCAAGCCAGGACAGACGGACGGCCCCGATCGGCGCCTCCTCTAGGGCCCAGGAGATTGTCTCCACCAAGGATCAGTGTGGGTGCAGCCCGGCTGTGCCATGAAGTGGGGGGGGGGTCGATGAGGGGCAAGTGAAGGGTGCAGGGCAGTCTAGAGGCGGTCTCGCCCCCCCCCCAGCGCTGACTGACAAGGCCCTGAGCCAATGAGTGAAGTCACAGCGGGGCTCGATGTTATTAACCCTTTCCCAAGTCCTCTAAGTTGCTTTAGGGGATAGATAGAACCCCTTGCTAGGAAATGGTTCTCTAGCCCTAAATTCCCCACCCAACACTACTCCGCTAATACACATCGAGGAGGAGTGCCAACTAGAGACCCAACTTTCTTGGGTCACTTTGGCAATTAATTTGAGATGACTTGCCAAAGCTCAGCTCTGCTCCCCCAAATTGTGTTATAAATTGTATATGTCTGTGGACTGTAATTCCCAAATCGGCCCAGCATAGCGCTGGCACACTAAGAGGGGGGCACCGTCTGGGCCCCTCGAACACCTTTGCTCCTGTTGGAGCTTAACTAATTTGGTGACACACACACACACAGACACACACACACACAGACACACACACACATAGACACACACACAGACACACAGACACAGACACAGACACACACACACACACACACACACACACACACACACACACGTGTCCCAGTGACACGCAGCTACTCGGAAACACCTGGCGGTGGTTCCCAGAATTGGACGGTAGAGGTCGCTGCTACATTCCTGCATTGGGCCGCCGACCTCAAGTCCTGGGCTTGCACCCTAAGGGTTCCCCCCTAAGAGCGCCCTCAATTGGGGCTGCCCAGAGCTCAGCTCCTGAGTCCCAACCTGAATAGGCGCCTGGGGTGGGGGGTAGGGGGAATGAGTCACAGCCCCACCCTAGGGGGACAGGCCACAAGGCTGCTCCCAGGCCTTGCTCAACACAGTGGAATTTTGTGTACTGCCTTGGAGAGACCCCTGGCAGACGGGCCATCATTACCCCTTCGAACACTGGGTTCTGGACCTCCCAGAAATGGGGCCTCGTGCCCAGTGGATCAAAACCAGCTCATGTGGTTAAAGAGAGAAGTTTATCTACATAAATGGGTGAAGCAGTCCTCAGTCTTCCTCAGGGGCATTCTGCCCCATGGTTGCTATTCTAGCTACAGGATCTGGAGGCTGGGGTTTGAGACCAGGAAGTCAATCCTTACTGTCCTGTCCAGGCCTTCAGAATGTGGTTTTTCTAAACTTCGGTTTTCTCTTCCTTTAGCCACGCTGCATGGTTGCTCAGAGGCTACTCCTGGGCTTAGTGCTTAGGAGTCACTCCCAGTGGTGGTGGTGATGGTGCTTGGGGGACCATGCAGTGCTGGGGGAGGGTCCGGTCAAATCGGTATGCTTCTTGCTTACAAAGCATGTGATCCTGTCCCTTGAGCTCTCTCTCCTGCAGTCCAGCAGTTGTCTTTTCCTTTAAAGGAGAAGGGGCTGGGGCCGGAGCGATAGCACAGCAGTAGAGTGTTTGCCTTAAAATGCAGCTGACCCGACAGGGACAGACCCAGGTTTGATCCTCGGCATCCCATGATGCCCCCTGAGCCTGTCAGGAGTAACCCAAAATAACAACACACATACATAAGAAAAAGAGAAGGGGTTGAAGTTCAGTGGGAGGGTGGCTTGTCCTGAATGTAGCTGGATTTGATCCCTGATCTTTGTTTCCCAACACTGCTAAGAGTGATCTCTGAGCACAGAGCCAGGAGTTAAGTCCCGAGTATTTTGGGTGTGGCCGAAGAACAACAAGAAGAATTCCTACCTAGATGTTGTAATCATCCAGCCTAGACCACTCTTCTTTTTTTTTTTTTTTTTTTTTTTTGGGTCACACCCGGCAGTGCTCAGGGGTTACTCCTGGCTCTACGCTCAGAAATCGCTCCTGGCAGGGGATGCTGGGATTTGAACCAATGACCTTCTGCATGAAAGGCAAACACCTTACCTTCATGCTATCTCTCCAGCCCCAGCTAAGAACACTCTTAAGTATCAGGGGAAGTTTTGTGGATGAAGTGAGAATGTATGTTTTATAAACTGTGATGTGTTCCATTCTAAGGATCTTCCACCATGGTTATTATATTATCTTTGTCAGGGTTAGGACCCTTTCCCTCTACCTGAACCTTCCTTTTCTTTTCTTTTCTTTTCTTTTTTTTTTTTTTTTTTTTTTGGTTTTTGAGTCATACCCGGCAGTACTCAGGGGTTCCTCCTGGCTCTATGCTCAGAAATCGCTCCTGGCAGGCTCAAGGGACCATATGGGATGCTGGGATTCGAACCACCGTCCTTCTGCATGCAAAGCAAACGTCTTACCTTCATGCTATCTTCCCCGGCCCCTCTACCTAAACTTTTCTAAGCATTGCCCAATGCTTAGCTGTCAGCCCATTAAGTTTGTGCTCAATTATCACCAAGATAGATTCAGTCTGCTGGAACTTGAACACAGTAGAGAATATGGAGGCAAAGGACATCGAACCAGGAACCAGGGGATATGGCGGAGACTGAAGAGGCCAGTGAGAGCAAGGGTGAGAAGAGGAAGGGTAGGGAGAACCCAGTACCAGAACCCCAGAACCGCAGAACATGAACCACACTGGGGAGATGCTCAAAGAGAGCTGTAGCACAGCTTTATGCTAGGCCTGGGCCGCAGGGCATTCCCAGCCCCACTGGGTCTCCTAAACACTACCCAAAGCCCTCCTCTAGCAACACCATTTTGCAGGTAGGGGCCTCAGATCCCACACAGACAGGAGAAAAGTGGCTTGCTTGCCAGTGTCCTTCCTTTCTGGAATTTATTTGGGGCCACTTGACTCAGGGGCTACTCCTGGCTCTATGTGCAAGGAACCTTCTGCAGTGCTGGGCTTGACCAAGGAAGGGCCTGAAAGTAGTCCCTTCCTTCCTTCCTTCCTTCCTTCCTTCCTTCCTTCCTTCCTTCCTTCCTTCCTTCCTTCCTTCCCTCCCTCCTTTCTTCCTCCTTCCTTTCTTCCTTCCTTCCTTCCCTCCCTCCCTCCTTCCTTCCTCCTTCCTTCCTTCCTTCCTTCCTTCCTTCCTTCCTTCCTTCCTTCCTTCCTTCCTTCCTTTCCTTCCTTCCAGAAGGTCACTTTTTTTTTTTACATATTATCTTTAATTAGTTTTATCAGAATACCATGATTGACCAAGTTGTTCATATTATAGTTGTTTCAAGCATTAAAAGTTCAAACACCATGGGGCCGGAGAGATAGCATGGAGGTAAGGCATTTGCCTTTCATGCAGGAAGTCATTGGTTTGAATCCCGGCGCCCCATATGGTCCCCCATGCCTGCCGAAAGCAATTTCTGAGCCTGGAGCCAGGAATAACCCCTGAGCACTGCCGGGTGTCACCGCCCCCCCAAAAAAAACCACACACACACACACACAAAAAGTTCAAACACCAATTCTACCACCAGTGTAACCTTACTTTCATCAGTCTCCCCAATTTCCCACTCACTATCATAGCCTGCCTTCATGCAGTCCCAATTTTACTTTATATGTTTGTTATAACATAAAGGTAAATGGAGTGATCAAAACTTAGATCAACAGGGTCACTTGTAAGTTTTTAGTCTGGGCAAGTAAAATCCAGTGGACAGAAGAAAAGCACTCAGCGATATGGAAACCCAGACTCTGAGTCTGCCTTTGTGACTTTTTGCCTGTGTGTTACTCTGGCCTCAGTTTCCTCCTCTATGTTATGGGATCCCACTAAATTTTTCCTGCTAGGTTTGTGGAACAATTTCCATGCATGTGCACTGCCTTAAAAGAAAAAAACATCTTGCAAACCAGCTGTATTATCAACAACCTTGTAACCATGGCATTTATTTTAAATAAAGTCATTATGGGGGCCGGAGAGATAGCACAGCGATAGGGCATTTGCCTTGCATGCAGAAGGAAGGTGGTTGGAACCCCAGCATCCCATGTGGTCCCCAGAGCCTGCCAGAAGAGATTTCTGAGCGTAGAGCCAGGAGTGCTGTAGGGTGTGACCCCCCAAAAAAAATAAAAATAACGGGATCTTGCAGTTGCCTTTTTATTTGTTTACAAATTCTATCTCTCTCTGTGTCTGTCTCTCTCTCACCCAGGCAATTTGGTCACTCCTTCCCATTCTGTCCCTAAGTGGCATCGCTTCCTTCCCTAGCTTGCAGCCTGCACGGGGGTGGGGGGAAAAAAAACGGGGAGCTTAGCCTAGGCAGAGGGTAGCCCCCAGCCCTAGCCGGCCGGGCGCCTTACCGAGCCAGACCGCTGGGAGGCCGGGGGAGCCGGGCAGGGCGAGGAGGCGACTCGCCTCGCCTCGGCTCGCCTCGCAGACATGGGGGAGCTCTTATTTTGACAGGGGCCTCTCCGGGCTCTGGTATGAAGGCAGAAGGAGGCAGCCAGAGCGCCCCGATGCTTATTCAGGCTGGGGAGCGGAGCCGAGAGCAGCAGGGGCGAGCGAGGAGGCTCTGGCGGCCCTGGGGAGCCCCGGCAGGCAGAGGCGCGCGGTGGAGCCAGTGGCCGGACATGCCCCGGAGCCGGGGCCGCTGCAGCACCGCCGCCCCCCAAAGCCAGCCGCCCCCCGAAGTCCCCCGGCGCCTGGCCGCCAGAGGGCCCCGAGCCGGACCCTCGGCCGCCCGTCAACAATAAGCGCCCAGACAGGGGCCTGGGGGAAAGTGAAAGGAGGAGGCCGAGGAAGGAAGGAAGGAAGGAAGGAAGGAAGGAAGGAAGGAAGGAAGGAAGGAAGGAAGGAAGGGAGGAGGAGCAGCAGCAGAAGCAGCCAAAGGAGCCTGAGCCCCAGCTGCGAGGTTCGGGGCCCAGACCCCCCAAACCCCGAGCCTGGGGGCCCGGCGGGGCGATCGTGCCCTCTTGCCTGCTGCTGCCGGCGCCCACGACCATGCCGGGCGTTGGGGTGGCAGGACCCCAGGCGCCTAGCAGCGGACCCCGCAGCCCCTCTCCCGGGCCGGGCTGGTTTTGAGGTCCAGGGGGTCACCAGATCGCCTCCAGCTCTCCCCTCCAACGGCCCAGCCAAACGGAGGACCGACCGAGCCACGCTCCAACCTGACCTGACCATGGCGTCCATCTCCGGCCTGGTGTGAGGACCCCCCCGGCCCGAGCCAGGCGAGGTGAGGTGAGGTGAGGGGTGGGCTGGGGGGGGGGTCCCTGAAGGGTTGGGGGGGAGACCTGGCTGCTGGCTGGCCCACGGGTCCACTTCGGAATGGGAGGTGGGCACAGCTTGATGTCTTGGCATTGCACACTCCCAGGGCTGCTGCAAGGGTTGGGGGGTGCCCCAGGGCTCTTGGAGATCAGGCTGGGCTCCCTAGCTGGTTGGCAGCTGCCTAGTCCTGGCGGGGAGGACTTAGGGGTCGCCCGGGGACCCTGCCACTCCCGCCCGAGAACAAGGCCGGCCTCGGGCCAGCTGGAGCAACCACCCTGCCCTGGGGGCTTCTGGGAGATGTAGTCTCCTCCCCGGCGGCCACCCGTGGGTCTCAGCACCCCCCAAACCCCTCCTGGGTGGGCTCCTTCAGAAGACAGTACATTGGGATAGGGGGTGGCTGGGGTGGTCTTCTCTGCTCCCCCTTCCAAGCACTGCCTAGATGCACCCGGAGCTGAGATTTAGAATCTTCCCAGACAAGGCTCTTGGAGAGATGAACCCCCTGTCATCTGGGGATGGGGCCCTTGACTTGGTCCTCAGGAGTCCAGAGGGAGCAGCGTGGGGAGAGGTTTACAGCTTAGGGTGCTTTCCTGGATGGGTTGGGCTGGGGGAGGTAAGGGATGACCCTTTCCCTGGTGGGGGCACTGGAAGTGGTTTCAGGACACACAGGTTTCCCCTCCTTTCCTTCTCGCTAACTCTGGGGAGCCTGGAGGGAGCGTGTCCTGCAGGGCCTGGGAATAAGGGGGGCTCCCAGGTTAAGCAAAGCCAGGACCAGCTTCTCTCTGTCTGTCCAGCTTCCTTCCTTCCGGGTTCTCTGCACCCCTCCCCCTCTGTCTGCTGCTTGGGCTTGTGTCTGTCTGTGTCTGGGGCCTCTGCTCAGGAGAAAGTGTGGCTGGGGAGAGTTGATGGGGCCTCACGGAGCCCCGAGAGGCACTTGGTGGGGCCCCGACCTTTGGCCTTGGTTTCTGCTTTTACCTGGACTTCCCCACTGCCGCCGCCTGTGACCCCAGGGCTGTCTCTGAGAGATGAGAGAGAAAGAGACCTTGGAGTGGTTGGGAGGGCTGGATATCCCTAATGCTCTAGGGAACAGTGGCTGCTGGGCTTAGAGGCCTGGCTACCCCCTGCAGGAACCTGGCCAGCTTTTCTCTCTCCAGAGCTCCTAGGGCCCTGGGGGACAAACACGCTTGGACCTTCCTAGTTTCAGCTCCCAGTGCATTCAGAAGGGGTGGGGGCAAGGGGTAGGTCTGGTGCTGGAAGCAGGCACTGGCTCCCTGACTTGACTGCCATCAGGCATTTGGGGTCTGTGAGAACCATGCCTAGAAGCCCCCTCCCCCGTGACCCTCCATGCTTACCCCTGTGGCTCCTCTGTGCAGGTTAGGAATGAATTGCATGTCCTCTTGGTCAGGAGGAAGCTTGTGCTCAGGGGTTCTGGCGTTCTCTTGATTGGAGGCTTCAGATGTGTTCATGGAGAAATGGCAGTTGTCCCCAGAGATTTGGGACAGCATCATCTTGGACTTGGAGCACCTCAAGACTTTGTTGGTGCAGAATGTGTTGGGCACCCCTGCTACCCTTTAGGAGCTCCTGCTTCCTTGTTCCTAGCTGCTTGGGTCACAGGAAACTTTGGGCTGGGGATGCAACGCTCTGGAACCCCGACTCCCATCCAGGGCCAGGCAGGACAGAGGCTTTTGGACCTGGTGGATACAGGGTAGTCTCAGAGGGCCGGAATGCCAGGCACTTGTTTTAGCTTTCAGGGGACCCTGTGGGGGCTGGAGCAATAGTATTGCAGGGAGGGCTTTTGCATTGCATGTGACTGACGGGTTCTCCAGCATCCCATAAGGTCCCTGTGAGCATGGCTAGGAATAAACTTGGACCACCCGCTAGTATGGCCCACCCAAAGTAAATAAAGGGGATGTCTTGTCAATGGGGTGTGTGTGTGCCTGCTTGTGGGGGCAGTGGCTTGGAGGAGCCTGAAGTGTGGGTACCCCTGGGTGCAGCTGGTACAATTGTCAGAGGGAGGATGGGGGCCTCTGCAGAACTTGTGACCCCTCCATTGCCAGAGGGACCACTGGTTGCATTGGGGACTCAACATCGCAGACAGCTTCCAAGGATGTCAGGGCGTGGATGCATTTGGGGTTTCTTGCTGCTCCGACACATACTAACATTTTTCTGGGACTCAGTGGCTGCAGATAATGGGGAACCCCAAGAGCCCAGGCATTCTGGGGTGCTGGGGAAAATGGCATTCCCATTCCTCTGTTGTGCCAGAGCCCTAGCACTGCCCAGGTGCTTACCTGGGGGGAGGGGGCAGAGGGATGGCACCGTGGGAAAGTGGGCAGCCATGGGAGCTGGGCAGGCAGAGCTGTGGGTGCCGCGGGCAGGGAGACTGCCAGCCCCAATCTCCCCGGGGTGGGGCTGCTGTGCCAAGGGACTGGCTCGACCTGTTGAGCACCTGGCTGCCGGGGCCTGGCATCTGCAGCTCTGCCTGCAGCTTTGCCAGCTTCCCACCCAAAGCTCTGCTGGGGCTCCCGGGGTGCCCCCCCACCCCAGAGGAGGACCCCGGGCTCCTGCTGGGCTGGTGAACCAGTGCCCCAGGGTGCCAGGCTTGCCCAGAGCTTGAATTGCAGAAAGCACTGGGCCAAGGAGGCCTGGCCAGGACTGAGGGTCTAGGTGACGTGGGCCACGACATGTCACCGGGAAGGCTGCCCTGGAGGCGGCCTGGAATTTCCTCCACCGGGTGCCAGGGCCCGGCCTCCTGGCCCCACCCCCCCTGCCGACCCGCAGCGCAGGCCCTGGAGGAGGGGCAACGGTGACTTCCTGGGGGGTTGCTGGGCCTCAGTCTCCCCCCCTGGCTTCCAGGGAGAAGCTCTGCTGGGCTGTCCTGGGCCCTCCAAGCACCTTGGCCCTTGAGGCCTTTGCTGCCTTGACTTTAGCTCCAGACTAGGGGGAAGGGGGGCAGGTCTCTCTGGAGTGGGGGAAAGGAAGCTTGGGCAGGCACCCCCAGGCTCTCTTCTGCCTTCTCTGGCCTCTTCCTGGCTTGGTGCTTCTGTAGCTTTACCCCTTCCCCAGGCGTCTGCAGCCGCCCCGTCCAACCCCCCTGCTCCCAGGGACCCGAGGCCCGGCCCTGTCTCCCTTCCCCCACCTCAGCTGGGAATGGCCTTGAATCCACATTTCCAGCATTTCGAAACCAGGATTGTTTTGAAATCCCTGAGCACTTCTTCTCCACCGCCCGGCTCCCAGCTCCGCTAGGCTCAGCTCCCCTCCTCCTGCCAGACCATCCTCATTTGCCTTCTGTGCTGGGCCAGGGTGTGTGTCCTTGTGTGAACACATGGGAGTTTGTGTGTGTGTGTGTGTGTGTATATATGAGTTGGCATGTGTCAGAGTGTGAGTTGTGCATAGAAGTGGGAGGTTGAGCGTGCATGCATGCGTGAGTTGGCATGTTTTGAGTGTCATGTGTGATTGTGTACATGTGAATCTGCACGTATGAGTGTAAGGGTGTACAGTCTGTGTGAGCTGTCATGTGTGTGCCTATGAGAATATGTACGCCTGTGAATTGGTGCATCTGTGTGAGTTGGCGTGTGTCAGTGAGTTGTGTGTGTGTGTGTGCCAGTGAGTGTCTGTATGTGTGATTATGGGGGTATTAGGTGTGGTGTGTGTTGGCATGTGGTCATGCATGAATATGCATGCATTGACATGAGCGATCGCTCTAGTTGTTAGCGTGCTTAAGTACCTTGGCAGGTGTCTGCATGTAAATGTGCTAACGGGCCAGTGTGTTGGTGTGTGTACATATATGGGTGTGCGTGTGTTAGCTAGTATGAGTGTATAAACATCCATGTGTTGGTATACATGAGCATGCAGGCACATGACCTGGTGTGTATTTGTGCATCTGGATGCCTCTTCTGGGCCTTCACCCTGAGCTCCAGAGCTTGTGATTCTGGGGAATTGGGGGCCATCTCTCGCATATGCATCATGGCGGTCCTGTGGCAGGGAATGTCCTGGAAGGTGTTGTTGGTCTCTGTTGGGATCAGCATGTCAATGCCCCTGGAGCACTCAGTCCCTCACAGAGCTGTCCTGGACACGGTCTACCCTGCTGGATATGATGCTTGGAGGGGAGACTGGTTTGGGGTTTATTTATTTATTTATTTATTTATTTATTTATTTATTTATTTATTTATTTATTGGTTTTTGGGCCACACCAGGCAGTGCTTAGGGGTTACTCCTGGCTGTCTGCTCAGAAATAGCTCCTGGCAGGCACGGGGGACCATATGGGACACCGGGATTTGAACCAACCACCTTTGGTCCTGGATGGGCTGCTTGCAAGGCAAACGCCACTGTGCTATCTCTCCGGGCTCTGGTTTGGGGTTTATGCGCTTTTTGTTTTGTTTTGTTTTTGAGCCAACCCAGCTGTGTTCAGGAGTTATTCATACATAGTTCTGTGCTCAGGGATCACTCCTGATAGATTTTTTTTTTTTTTTGGGTTTTGGGTCACACCCAGCAGCGCTCAGGGGTTACTCCTGGCTTCATGCTCAGAAATCGCTCCTGACAGGCTCGGGGACCATATGGAACGCCGGGATTCGAACCGATGACCTTCTGCATGAAAGGCAAACACCTTACCTCCATGCTATCTCTCCGGCCCCACTCCTGATAGATTAAGGGGATCATATGGAAAGCTGGAGATCAAACCTAGGCCTGCTGCATGCAAGACACTGCTGTAGTATTGTTCCATCACTCTGTGTGTGTGTGTGTGTGTGTGTGTGTGTGTGTGTGTGTGTGTGTGTGTGTGTGAGAGAGAGAGAGAGAGAGAGAGAGAGAGAGAGAGAGAGAGAGAGAGAGAGAGAGAGAGATTTTGAGATCAGCTCTCCAGGACCCTTTGGACCGCTGCACCGCTGCTTTAGCCCCAGGTCCTGCTTCTCTGGGCTGCAGGGCACCCCACAGAGAGAGCCGGAACAGGGCTCCTCCCCTAGGGCTCTCCTCACACCAGCCACATCCAAGCTGAGAGCTTGGCAGTCAATTACAGCTTCCAAAAAGTTGCCTTGATAGCAACGTGCGGCCAGCAATTCAGAGGAGATACCCCACCTTCCAGCCTGGACAGAAGCACCAGCGATTGCCACCTTCGAGAAAGGGAGTATTTGGGGGCCAGGACCTTTATCTTGGGCCTTCCTTCATGGAGGACCTTCCAGGCTGCAGTGAGGAGAGCGACTTGTTGGTTTATGTGTCTTGCTGAGACTCCACACAGAATGCAAGAGACAGGGAAGGACCACCCTCCCAACCCTTCTGCAAGCTTTGCCCTGACTCAGTTTCCCTTCTGGGGAGCTCTGGTACTCACTGAACCGGCCTTCTCTGAGCCCCTGTGATGAATGCATGTGGCACAGAGGGCTAAAGGGGCTGAGGTGGGAGGATGAAGTGTCTTCCCTCCCCCTCCAGCCCTGATCCCAGGACAGCAGGAGGAAGGGAGGGGTGAGGTGCAGGTTGGGGCCTTGATGAGGAATTTTCCGTCTGTTTCTCAATCTCTTGTGTCTGGGACACGCACGCACACGTCACTGCAGACACCTTCAGAGCGAGTGGCCCATGCATAGCCCTCCGCCCTCTGTCTGGCAACTGCCTAGCCCAGCCTGGAGCCCAGACAGGCCCTGTGTCTACCCTGCCACCCTGCCGTGGCCTGGGTGCTGTCACAGGCTGCAGAGGGTTAAGTCTGGTTGGCAGGGACACCCCCTGCCCCCAGAGCAGGGGGAGAGGGAGGGGCGGTTAGCAGCTTTGCTCTAGTTGGCGTCTCTCCCAGAATTCTTTGGAAAAGAACTCCCCTTTGACCTCCAGTACACACTGAGCCCAGCCGCCTGGCTGTGGGAGCCCCACCCGCGCCCCCCATCCCAGAGAGCCCCAGTGTCTTAGCCAGGACCCTGGGACTGAGGGTAATCCAGGGAGTCAGCTAGACTCTGCGGTCAGGTTGGGGCGCCTATGCCTCCCTTACTGGGGGTGGTGAGCTCTGAGGCCTTCCAGGACTTGAGTCGAGTTTCCCCAGAGGACGGGAATCAGGCTGGGGTGTCCTGGCTTTTGTTAGTTCACAGGTCCCATGATGGCTTGTGGGGGTACTGTGGAGTATATCCCTAGGGACTGGTATGGGGGGCATCAGGGCATTCCCATACTGCAGCCTCTAGCTTGACCCCTCTCTACTGAGCGTCCCATCCTGGCCATGCCACAGAAGCTGGAGGCCCCGGGCTTGTGTGGCCTCCCCTCACTTTGGTCTAGTACTCCATTCTTCCCCACTCAAGGGGGCCCAACAGATGGAACCCAACCTGGGGGCCAGTGGGCTACAGCAGCACCATATCTCCCCTTTTTCTGAGGGCTGGAGAACCATGCCCATGTGTTTGTGCCCAGACACCTGACCAATGGGTGCCAGCAGCCACTGCAAGAGGTTCTTTTCTCACATATACACAGATAGAGGCACACATGCATTGTCTCGCTGCACCCCCTTCTCCCCTCCTTCCCCTCCTTCCTTACTTAGCAACGACTCCCTGAATTCACAACAAACATGCCTGCTGTTGGCTCCCAGGCTGAGAAAACTGGAGCAAGCTGGAGGACTGGCAGGGAGAGGGGAGAGGAGAAAGGGAGGGGTGCCCAGGGCCCTAGCCTGGAGGTGTCACCCTGTAGGGACCTGGTGGAGGTGTGCTGGGAGGGGCTGTAAGGGGGGGGCCCAGGACAGGTGTGACCAAGCAGGCAGGGGGAAGGAATTGGACTGGATCTTCACTTGACCTTTAACCTGTCCAGGGAATAGGGTGGGGAGCCCCCAACTCTGCAGAACCCCTGTGCTGTTGTCCTGGTGGTGATAGACTGCCTCCCCCTCACTCAGGGACCAGGCTGTGTGAGAATGGCAGTGGGGGGTGGGGTAGGGTGGCCCTAACCTTTGCTCTCTGCACCAGCTTGTCCGGGGCACCTGTGTCGGGTGTCGGGCGGTGCCCTGTCTTTGATCTGTGGGCAGGACCCGGGGCCTCCAGCTAGGACTGATAGGTGTGTGGAATGGGGGATGAGGCCCCTATCTGACACAGCGAGAGTACCTCTGAGCTGACAGTGCTTGCGTCCAGGTGTGTGCATCCAGGTGGGTTCCCTCAGTTCTGGATTCCCCATGTCTGGGGCTTGTTTTCTGCTTCGTAATGGGGAAGCATGGTGGCATTTCTTTGTTTTTGTTTTTTTTTTTTGATTTTTGGGTCACATCCGGCAGCACTCAGGGGTTACTCCTGGCTCTATGCTCAGAAATTGTCCCTGGTAGGCACAGGGGACCATATGGGATGCTGGGATTCGAACCACCGTCCTTCAGCATGAAAGGCAAATGCCTTACCTCCATGCTATCTCTCCGGCCCCAACATGGTGGCATTTCTTGCAGTGCTACCCAGGGTGGATGGCTCTGGGTTCTGGTGCCCGGTGGTTGTAGCTTGCGGTGAGCTGGGCAGTTGGCAGTGAAGTGGCCATTCCGTGAATTGGGGTCCTCCTGGGGATGATCAGACAGAGGATCTGATGGTCCCTATGGTCAGATGGTCAGTGCGGGTGGGGGGGGGGGCCTGAGCAGGGGTGAAGAGACTTGAATTCCAATGGCTGCCCTTCCAGATCCATGTCCTTATGGCCTCGGTTTCCCCATGTGGGTGCTGACATATGCTTGTTAGCCAGGGGCCTGGAGCGAGGCTGGGTCCCCCTATCTCCGGCTTCAGGATTTAGCTGGTGGCCTCTAGACTGTGGCTCAGTGTAGCTTCAAGTCCCTGTCACTGTGGCTGGATGAGATATTCTGTCCTGTCCTTCCTGGGAGAGACAGTGGCAGCTTGGAGCTGTCATGGCCAATCTGCCTCTGGGCCTGTCTGGGCTTTGGCTTTGGGTGGGGGTCAGGGGGCCCAGGACAGGTGTGTAAAATAAGCTCCAATGAGCAGTTGGGTGAGCTGGGATCAGGTGGGGTTATAGGGGAGCCCCAGAATAATTTCCTGAACTTGCAGGTGAGTGGAGGGTGAGGTTCCCTTTAGCCTGTAGGTCTGGAGACATCATAATGGGCTGAGGATACATTGCAGGGCAGAGAGCAGCAGGACTAGGTGCCCACATGAGGGGACCCACAGACAGGTGGTTTGGCTTTTCTGGAAAATGTGGGTCCAGGAATCTGGAGTAAACAGATTGAGTGAGATGGCGGGTTGGGCCTTGGCTGGAAGGGCCCTTCTCTCCTTGGGCATTCAGAGGGGTGTCTGGAGCCCCATCCTTTCCTCGGCCAGAGGAAAGGACTCATGGTTGGCCTGGCCTTGTGGCCTTTCCCTGGGGCCTGCTCCTCGGGCAGGCTGGGGCTATTTTTGGGTTCAGCTGGGGCCCTGGGGCTGGTTTCAGATGTTCCAATGTGAACAGGAGAAAACGGGAACAGATGGCTGGAGGGCTCCAATCAGCGGGTCCTGCTGGGAGCAGGTTATTTTTAGGGCCTCATTAACCCTTTGGGGCACGGGGAACCACCCTGAGCAGTGCAGCCCTAGCCAGATGAGAAAGAAGGATGCCCCACCCCACTCAACCCCACCCCAGACCTGTCCATGCATAAGAACATCTCCCAGTAGCACCTGTCCACCTTTTTCGGGTGGTGGTTTTGGGCCATATCCGGGCAATGCAAGGTTCACTCTTGGCTCTGCACTCAGGGGTCACTTCTGGTGGTGCTTGGGGGATCCTATGGTATGCCAGGTATTGAACCCAGGTCCGCTGTGTGCAGGGCAAATGCCCTCCCCGCTGTACTGTCTCCTAGACCCCTGCATCTTTCTCTCTTCCTGCTCCAACCTTCACAGGGTAGGAAAGGGCTTCTAGCCTGCTAGCCTGGTATGTCCCTTTGACTGGTTCTCTGGGCTCATATGTGGGCTTTGAGTATTGGTCTGGCCAAGCAGTGATGTCCCAGGGCCTAGACAGGCCAGGAAATTGGCCTGTGAGACAAACAGAGGCAAAGCCATCTCTGCTTGGTACCACACAGGGATGCTCACCCGCCATTCCCTTAATCTCCAAGGATACAGATTGTTGCCAGGGTGTACGGGGGTGCCAGGCAAGGGGTGAAGGGAGACAGGGCAGGAACGTGATTGTGTATGACACTGAATTCTCTCACTTCAGGACACAAGTCAGGGGACAGAGGGATAAGAGGAAGCCCTGCAGCTCAGAAGGGCCCAGTGTGGTGGGCACCCTGCTTCTGGCTGCTCCCTGCCTGAGGCCCGGCTTTCCTCCCCCTAAACCTCTCTTGGGGATACTGTAGGTGTGGGCTAAAGGGCCAGGACTCTGCCTGTGTGGTCACTGCTCTTCTCAATCCCCTAAGCCCTCTTGTAGAGGGTGCCTGAGCTGACACCAGACACCCCACTTGGCCTTCCTGTCTTCCCAGCAGACGGATCATCACCAGCAGGACATCACATCCTGTCTTGCTGCCCCACCCCCATGGTCCCCAGGCTCCCCGCTTCCTGTGGGGTCCAGGCAGCTTGGATGGCCATGTGGGCAGGGCTCCAGGGCGCCCAGGTGCTGTGGGTGCCAGGGCTTGGGGCTGGATGGGTCCGGGGAGAGGGCTAGAAGCTGACCTCACTGATGGCAGTACCTGAGAAAGATGGCAGCACAGGGTTGCTGGTGAGGTCTGCCCTGGGCACCCGAGATGCCAGCAGGGCAGCCCTCTGCTCCTCCCACAATGGCCCCATTGTTCCTTGCCACCAGTCAATTTGGAGGAGGTTCCTAGCCCCTCTTGGCCCCCCAGCAGGGAGCCAATTAACCCCTTGGCAGCCAGAGGCCAGGTGAGAGCCCATCACTGTAGCTCCCCACAGGTCCCCAGTTCCCAGCTGCCTCTAGAGATGGGGGCCCCAAGAGGGCATAGAGTGGTCCGAATCCTCTCCACCTTTCTGGGGGTGCAGGTGCCAGGGGACAGGAAGTGCCAGTAGGGTGGCAAGCAGAGACCAGATATATTTGGGCTGGTGGGTCTAATTCCAGCCACTACCGCCTGCTCCACTGGCTCCCTTCCTTCCGGTGAAACCAGAGCTGGGCTGGGCCTAGCTCAGGATTTCGGTGGATTTAAAGGAGCAGTCCCATCCCTGCCAGCCTGGCTTCCTCTCACCCCTCCCCGGTAGGGGGGTGCAGGGAGAGAGGCCTAGAGACAGTGGCTCCTCTGGGCCCTGGCTCACCCCGGCCCTTGGCTTTGCTGGGGGACTGGACCCTGGTTCTTTTTCTTCCCTCCTTTCCTCTCTCCTCTCTCCTCTCCTCTCTCTCTTCTCTCTCTTTTCTCTCTCTCTCTCCTCTCTCTTTTCTCTCTCTCTCTCTTCTCTCCCTCTCTCTCTCCCTCTCCTCTCTCTCTCTCCTCTCTCCCTCTCCTCTCTCTCTCTCCTCTCTCCCTCTCCTCTCTCCTCTCTCCCTCTCTCTCTCCTCTCTCTCCTCTCTCCCCCTCTCCCTCTCTCTCTCTCCTCTCTCCTCTCTCCCTCTCTCCCTCTCTCTCTCTCCTCTCTCCCTCTCCTCTCTCTCCTCTCTCTCTCCTCTCTCTCCTCTCTCCCCCTCTCCCTCTCTCTCTCCTCTCTCCTCTCTCCCTCTCTCTCTCTCCTCTCTCCCTCTCCTCTCTCTCCTCTCTCTCTCCTCTCTCTCTCTCTCTCTGTCTCTGTCTCTCTCTCTCTCTCTCTGTCTCTCTCTCTCTCTCTCTCTCTCTCTGTCTCTCTCTCTCTCTCTCTCTCTCTCTCTCTCTCTCTCTCTCTCAGCTGTGGGCGGGGAGGGTTGTGGTTTCCTGTGTTGGCTGTTTGGGCCTGGCCCAGAGTGCCCGCCGCCTGCCTGGGCTGCCTGCCCTGTCTTGTTTCCTTGTACCCCAACCCGCGCCACCCCCTCCTCCCCAGGAGGGAGTAGCCTGGGAGAGGGCAGCAGTGTTAGGAGCACCCTACTGCCAGGGGTGACAGTGAGCTGGTCCCTGCAGTGCTTCCTCTTGTTCAGGGATTGTGGGCACCAGAATGGGCAAGATTCTTTCTGGACAGAAAGGGCCACCTAAGGTCAGGAGTTCCTGGCTCTGGGCCACAGGTGGGCTGGAAACCTCAGCATCTTCCGGGGTGGGGGGAAGAGTAAAGTGAGGAGAGCTGCTGGGAAGCAGGGGTGAATGGGAGTCCTCGTCCCCCATGGAGGGTCCCAGAGTCCTTTTGGTGGAGGGGGACAGGTTTCATGCAGACACTGAACCTCTGACCTCACCTGGCTGAGTCACAGGAAGTGGATGAGCTTGGGGACCCTGTGAGTGTCTTGACACCCAGGAGAAGAGGGACCTTTTAAGATGACATTCTTGGAGGTTTTTGGTCCTGAGCCAGAGACCAAGGCCTTCCTTTGGCCTTGGACTACCTGGACTACCTGGTAGGACTCTCAACAGGTGGCCTCCCCCTGCACTCAGCAAGGGAAGCAGACAGGCCTTGGGCAGGGGTGGACACAGCCGACAGAGTGGCAAGGTGGACAGGGTAGGTGTGGGTCCCTCTCCCTGTCCGCCTCCCCTTTAGGCTCCGGCTTCACTGCCCTTCTGCTTTGCTTTCTCCTCCCTGATCCAGTGGCCCCCAGGGCCTGAGTGCTCAGGCTCTCTGGTTGGGCTCTTGGGTCTGAGCCACCCAGGTGACTTGACTCAGATGACCTGCACCTGATTTCCGGAAGCAGGTCACATTCCCTACTGCACCCACACGGGTTCATCTCTGACTGCCCCCCAGCTGGGATGGGGTTGTTGATCTGAACCCCTCTTCCTTTTCCTGGAGCCCGCTGCCCGCTGGCTCTGGGCACTGTCTGGGGACTAAAGTGCACCATGGGGGAGGGTCTCCGGGAGAGAGGCTTGTGGGGGAAAATCCTGACTCATGCTGCCTTGACTCAGCTGACCTGCGTTGGGGTCGGAGGGGGTGGAGCCGCCATGGAGGGGAGGAACCTATGCAGGAGGGGGGCGGGAACCTGGAAGGGACTGATTTCCTCCACCCCCATGAGAGCAGCCCCCCATCCTGTGTGACTCCTGGAGGTAGTGGGAAGCGCCCGCCCTCTCCCCTAGCTCAGGTGGGGCTCCTGGGGCAGCAAGGCCCAGGAATGGGGGCCTGCAGGGGACCCTGGGCCAGGTGTCCCTCCCCCGGCCCTCAGTTTCCTCAAGTGCCACTGGTGGGGTGGGGAAGTTTCGGGGAGCTAACGGGAGTTTCAGGAGCTTCGGGGCTTGCTATCCATAATCTTGGGGTGCACCTGCACCTCTCCCCTCAGCTGAGATGAGTGATGTCAGGCTGTGGGCAGGCTGCTTTGGACTTTGGAACTTCGGAATTTCTTCCCTCCCGAGAGCCTAGAAGGGACCGCCAGGGAGCAGAAAGCATTAGGGCGAGGTGCCATCTGGGGTCCCAGGCCTGGAAAGCCCGGAGGCAGAGCCTGGAAGCAGCCCCTGGGGCGTGTGGTGGAGGGTGCTGGGGTGGAGTGGGACTGGGTTGGGCGGGTCCCAGCTTCTTCCCCGCATCCCCTCCCACAGGTCCAGCGTCGGTGATGGTGGTGGTGGTGGGGGGGCAGGGTTGGCTGGGTGGGGCTTAAGTGTTTGTGTAAGTCTGTTTGTTGGTTTATCTCTGACCCAGTGTTTGTGACACTCCCGGGATCAACTTTTCGTGGCTCTGGGGTGGCCCGGCCCAGCTCAAATCAAGTCTTTGCATCCGATCCGGCCAATGAGCTCGAGCTGCAGCCGGGCCAGGCCTAGTGTGCGTGGCTGCCCTGCAGCCCACGGTGTCCGTGGAAGGTTCTTTGGGCTCCGTGCGTGTCTTTGTCTCCCTGTCCACATGTACATCAGAGTTCAGGGCTTGGGGGGGTCCCCCAGTACTCCTGCTTGGAGGTGCCCGTGGATGTCAGCGTGCAGGCCAGGCCCTGGGGAGGCGCGCCTAGCTCTCTGTCCCGCTCCCACTGCACTCACTCCTTGCAGGTTGGCTGGCTGGCTCGCAGCTCTCTCTCCCCTTCGCTGCTCGCTCTCTGCTCGCTCTCCCGCTCGCTCTAGCCGGGGGGATGGGAGGCGCCTGCATTCTTGCGGTCGGGGCGGAATCTGAGCTTGCGTTACTGGTCTCCAGAAGGGCCCAGCTGCAGCCCCGGGGCCCCGCCAGGCCTCCCGCTGCCCGCCCGGGCCTGCTGGGATGGGCACGGGCTAGGCCTGGAGCAGAGCTGGAGCTGGAGCTGGGGGCGGGGCAGCGTCTCCACCCGGCCCCCTTCCTCCCCTCCTGGCCCGGGGCGCCTGGAGCTCGCTGGGCGTGCGGGCTTCCCCACCCTGGGTGAGGGGCCTACTGGGTGTGTGTCTGTGTGTGTGTGTTTGGGGGTGGGTTCCCCTCCCGCCCCTGGCCTGGAAGGGGTGCTTGGAGCTGATCCCAGGCCCCCTGCGTGGTGTGGGGTTGGAGGGGACACTCAAATTTGGGACCCCAGGCCCTGGGCAGGAGGAGGGTGCGGGGATCTGCCAGTTCCCAGGCGGTCAGGTGCGGGAGGGCCGGGAAGAAAGTCTGGACCCCACCTAGTAGGGCTGCCTCGCCTGGCCTGGCCTCACCTTCCCCACCCAGCCTGCCCCGGCCCTGTCCTGGTGGGTCCTCCTCCTCCTCCTTCCCCTCCCTTCCCTACCCTTCCCTTCCCTCCCCTCCCCATCTTATCCTCGCACCCCCTCCTCAAGTCACCAGTTTTCTCTTTGGGGCCTGTTGCTGCAGTCCGCGCTCCCGTACCGAGTCCCCGAGTCCCCGGCCGGGCCCTGGGCAAGCACAGGGCAACGCCCCACGTGTGTGGGAGCCATGCGGATCCTGGCTAACAAGACAAGGTGTGTGCAGTCCCGGAGGGCGGGTGTGCGGGACGAACGGGAAAGAAGGGTCCGGCCCGGCTTGCTGCCACCGTGGCTAGCTGGCTGGCTGGCTGGCCGGCTGGCAAAGTGCTACACCGGTTCGGTTCCGAGAGCCAGCCCAGCCCAGCGGGCACCTGGCCTCCGGGCCACACCTGCGGGCCAACTGGGGGGCTCCCCTCCAGAACACCTTAGTGCCAGGGCACGGGGTGGCAGCCCAGCCCTGTAGGCCCACCGCTATGGTGTCTCCAGGCCTTGGGCTCCCACCCAGGGTTGGTTGGGGCTGACCTCCCCACCCTCACCTGGGGTCTGGACACCCCCCTCCTGCCAGCCCAGTGGGGAGTGGTGCCCAAGGGCCGGGGGTGTGTGCCCATGCCTTCCCCACCCCCCCTTCCCCGGGAGCCTTGCAGACAGGGCCAGGCGGCAGCAGCAGGACAGCACAGCAGAGCTGAAATAAATCTGAGCTGGTGTGGAATGAGGGTACATATCCTCTCCCGTGATGTGATCTTTCCAGCGGCTATTAATAGGTCTCCGGGGAGGGGGAGCCGGTCGGGGGAGCGGGCTGGAGCTTAAAGGGCCCGCAGCCACCCCAACTGCTGGAATCCTGGGCTTCTCCAGGCCACCCCACTTGCCACTCCCCACCCCTGAATCTCCTGCTCCTGCCCTTCAGCTTCCCGCCCACCCGGACCCTTGGGTATCACCCTTGGGGCGGCCTGGCCTCCCCATTCCCCAGGGGGGGAGCTAAGGAGCTCTCACACCCCTCCCACCTCTCTGGCTAGCGTCCCTTTCCGCTCCTGTGGGGACACGTGGAAGCTGGTTCCGGCGGCAGCTGGACCGCCCCAGACTGGGCACCCTGACTCTCTGGGGTGTCTCAGTATCCCTGCGTTGCTGCAGTGCCCAGGCTGGGGAGGGGGTGCCCCCGCCCATGCCCATGCCGGCCCTGGTTTTCCTGTGAGTTGTAGGGACTGGGGAGGACTTGCTACCATCTCTCCTCCCCAAGGTTGGCAGGTCTCAGCTGAGGGGGAATAGCTGTTGGCTCCTCGCTGCCCCTCTCTCTCCCCCCAGAAGGTGAGGCAGGAAGGGGCATGCCCAGGGTGGCAAGAAATTCACTTTTCCTGTCTTTTCCCACCTCCCCAGGTTACCCCACCCCAGGAGAAGAGACGCGCCCGGGAGCCCGCCGCTCTCCCTGTCCCCCCGCGGCCACTGCCCCCCTGCCCCAGCCAAGCCAATGCACCCCGAAAATAAGTTGACCAATCACGTCAAGACGGGGAATGGCAGCGGGGTCCAGTCCCAGCACCAGAATGTGAACCAAGGACCCACCTGCAGCTTGGGCGCCAAGGGCGTGGGGGCGGGGAGCCAGGGAGCGAAGGCCAGCCAGCTCTCACCTAGCACCCCAACTCTGAAGAACCCCCAGGGAGGGGTGCCCCCTTTCAGCTCTCTCAAGGGCAAAGTGAAGCGGGAACGGAGCGTGTCAGTGGACTCCGGAGAGCAGCGAGAGGCTGGGACCCCATCCCTGGACTCAGAACCCAAAGGTACCCACCTCCGGTTCCCCAAGGTGCCCCCCCTTCTGCCAATTGACTAGGGTTGGTGGGGGGGACCCTAGCCTCCTGGTTCCATGCCCCCCCCAAGTCTGTAGGCCTCGGTACCACTTAACCTTATCTGACACCCTTACCCAATTAAGGGAGCAGGGGTTCGGCTTTTGGGTGACCCCTAAAGGATCATGAAGGGGCTATTGGGTCTGTTGAGTTTGCCCAGCAGACTGGCCAGAGGGAGAAGAGGCTGACCCACACCAGGGTTTGGGGTGGGGGGACCCTCTAGCTTCCCGGCTTCCTGGCTCCCTGCTCCCCTGGAGTCTGTAGGCAGTGGCACCTCTTAACCTCATCTGACATCCCCCACCGAATTAGGGGAGCAGGGGTTCAGTTTTTGGGTGACCCCCCAAAGGACCATGAAGAGGCTATACCTATAGGATCTGTCTTGAGTTTGCCCATCAGACCCCCCCCCCAGAGGGGGCAGGGGCTGACCCACACCCTTCCCAGGCACCGCCTGGTACCCCAGCTGGTGGGAACCTGGGGCAGGCACGGGCCTGGATGGAGAGTGGCCGCGCTCCCCTCCCCCAGCCCTAATTAAAACCAGTCGTGGTTGGGATTAGGCAGCTTTGGGCGCTGGGGGAGGGGAAACGAGGGGAGGGGAGGCTGGCTGCAGGGTTGTCGAGTGAAATCAGAAACAAATGGGGGGAGGGTCTGGCTGGCACCGGGCCCACCTCGGCCCAGGCAAAGCCTTACCTCCAGCATGGGCATTGTGGAAGGCCAGGCCGGAGCGCTGAACCTGGGGTTGGGGTGCTCACACTGACCCCCTGCTCAGCAGAAGGGGCACCCCGGAGCAAGAGGCGCTGTGTGCTGGAGCGGAAGCAGCCCTACAGTGGGGACGAGTGGTGCTCTGGACCAGACAGCGAGGAGGACGACAAGCCCATCGCGGCCCCCCACAGTGAGTTCCCTTCTTGTGCCCCTGGGCATGGCCTTCACTGCCCACACCTGGGTGTCTGCAGAGCAGCCTTTGCACAGTGTCCTTTCCCCGGCTCATTGCACAGGCCCTGGCCCTCCCTGCAAAGGGACAGCCCATCCCCGGCCCTGCAGGGACTACGTGGTTCCCTGTCCCCAGGGATGAAGGTGGGGTGAACCTCAGGTGGCCCCTTGGCCTAGCCGTAGCGCCGGCTCCCTGGAATCCTTGGCCTCTGCTGCCACCTACCGGTCAGTGGAGGGAGGGCGGCCAGGGTGCCACCCCACCTGGTGCTCTGCCCTGCCAGAGTTAATCCTGGTTAGTCCTGAACCCCCAAGTTCACCTGAGTGGAAACAGAAGCGCTTTCTCTGGCCTTCTGCCCTCACCGGCTCCTCGCTCCTGCTCCACAGCCCTGCCCTTGGGAAACCCACAGACATGTTTATTTGGTGCTTTCACCAAAACCTGCATCTTTTTTTTTTTTTTTTTTTCAGGGGGAGGGGGAAAGGAGGAGAAACGTTAAACATGGCCCAAGAATAAAGTTCTGGGGGTAGAATTGGAGAAATAAGGGGGTAAAGGAAGCTGGGAGTTTGGTTGTCTGGAACATAAGCTTAGCGTGCTCAGAATGAGTTGATCCGTGACTCAGTTGTCTTAAGTGAGTGGCCTCGGGGACCCTGAGTAAATATATATACATATATGTGTGTGCGGTGCTCAGGGGTTACTCCTGGCTTGGGGGACCATAGGAGATGCTGGGGGTTGAACCCGGTCGGCCACGTGCAAGACAAACGCCCTACCTGTTGTGCTATCACTCCGGCCCCATATATATATATATATATTTATTTGTTTTGGGGCCACACCTGATGGCACTTGGGTAACAGCTCTGTGCTCAGAAACTAATCTTGAAGGCTCATGGGATACATGGATCAAACCCTGGTTGGCTTTATGCAAGGCAAACGCCCTACCTACTGTGCTATCTATCACTCTGACCCTGTAAATATATTTTACTGGCTGTTGTGTCTGGTGCTTTCTGGGGAGTGGGGTTGGGGGGACTTCTGGGCTGCCTGAGGGAGAGGAGCAGACGTACTTAGCACTGGCTGATGGTATCTGTGTTGGTGGAGATGGGCCTAGGGTTCCTTTCCTAAGGCTTCTGCAGGAAGGTTCCCAGGGGCTGCCCAGAGCCCTTCACGGATATATCTGGTGATAGATGGTTCCTGCGTGGGGGTGTGAAGGGTGGTTCTGGCCATTGGCACCCTTAGGAGGTTTGTGCTCACTGCTATGACCCTTTCTACCTGGACATGAACACAGGAAATGGGTGTCCCAGGCCCATGTGGGGACAAGCTTTGTTACTTTTTAGTTGTGTTGCAAGAAGAGTCTCTGAGAGGGCTATTGTTGTTAGATCAGGTCACTCTTGGCAAGTCTCAGGCCTGACCTTGCGATGCTGGAGAGGGAATCCAGGCCCAGAGGCCTGCCAGGCCTGTCTGTGTCAGCTCCTTGGCCTCACAAGAGCCTTGCATACGGCTGGTTGTGCAGGTTTATGGTGCCATGACTCCAGTCCTAGGAGATTTGGGAGAGGGACTCAGTTTCTCCATCTGTCAAAATGGACTTGCTGTGAGGCATTCTTGGGTGTAATGTGCTAGGATCAATGTTAGCTTCAATGTTGGCTTGTCACTGTACTAGACAATTTTTTACTGAAGTAAAGCTGCCGTACTCCCCTAAGTCCAGGCCTCTCCTGCCCCTGCCTTGCTCTTCCCCACCCACAGTGGGGTGTCTCTCAATGCCCCCCTCCCCCGAGACTGCCTCTGTGTTCCAGTGTAAGTGGGAGACAGACTCCAGAGGAGGTCCCTTGGAAGTGGGGATGGCAGAGCAGATGGCTCAGGCGGGGAGCCAGCCCCGAGCCCTTCCTGAGCCCTTGGGCAGTAGTTACCTTTTTTTCCCTAGCACCAGAGCTGGTCCCTGCCCTCCCCTCAGCCCACTCAGAGCTAGTGCAGAACTTTTCTAGCTTGCCATGGGTTTCAGCTGTGGAATAAATAAACCATCTTCGGACACAAAGGGACAGTGGACGACCCAGCACTTGCCAGTGTGCACATACATGCAGTGGCATGGATGGAACTTTGGGCCTTGTGCATGCCTGCGTGTGTGTGTGTGTGTGTGTGTGTGTGTGTGTGTGTGTGTGTGTGTGTGTGTGTGTGTGTATGCATTGAGTGTCATGTCCCCTCCCCCAGCTCCTTCCCTGGATCCTGATGCTGTTCTGAACCTGTGTTAGGAGTTTATGGGGTGGAGGGGCCGGAGAGGTGGTGCTAGAGGTAAGGTGTCTGCCTTGTAAGCGCTAGCCAAGGAAGGACTGCAGTTCGATCCCCCTGTGTCCCATATGGTCCCCCAAGCCAGGGGCAATTTCTGAGTGCTTAGCCAGGAATAACCCCTGTGCATCAAATGGGTATGGCCCAAAAAACAAAAAAAAACAAAAAAACAGAGTTTATGGGGGTGGCTGGAAAGATGGCATGGAGGTAGGACGTTTGCCTTGCATGCAAAAAGATGGTTCAAATTCTGGTGTCCCATATGGTCCCCCCTGAGCCTGCCAGAAGCGATTTCTGAGCGTAGAGCCAGGAGTAACCCCTGAGCGCCGTTGGAAAAAAAAAAAAAGTTCATGGGGACCGGAGTAGCACAGGGGGTAGGGCTTTTACCTGGCACATGACTGACCCAGGTTGGATGCAGGTTCTATCTCGGTTTGGCATCCCATATGGTTCCCCAAGCCAAGAGCGATTTCTGAGTATAGAGCCAGGAGTGATTTCTGAGTACTACCAGGTGTAACAACCTGTCCTCCCCCCAAAAAAAGAGTTCATGGAGGACAGAGTGATAGTTCAGCGGGTAGGGTATTTGCCTTGCACGTGTCCAACCCAGGTCTGATCCTCAGTACCTTATATGGTTCCCTGAGCCTGCCAGGAGTGATTTCTGAGTGCAAAGCCATGAGTAACCCCTCAGAGCGACCAGGTGTGGCCCAATTCCCTTCCACCCCCAGAGTTCAAGGCAGTAATTTTCTTGGCAGGGAGAGGTCAGGTGAGGCCTTTGTCTTGTTGCCCTTGAGATCCCTTGGTTAGGGAGTCAGGGACTAGGAGAAAGCCATGGCCCCTGGGTTTACCACTCTTGTCTCCCAGGACTTTAGTTTCAGTGGCTGAGGCACACACAGCTTGGCCTCTAGTTTCGGTGCTGCCCAAAGATTGTCTAAGGCAATCATATTTTTTAAGCAGGGGTTCAGCTCACTGTCCCTTAAACTGTTGGAGGGTTAGACTTTAGTTTAAAAAAAAAAGTCCTTGAGCCATAGTTTGAGGATCCTGGCCTAAGACCTGGCAGGACCCTCAGATTGGTCCCGGAGACACCCCTCTGGTACAGGCTGAAAGAAGAGAGCTGGTGACCCCAGCTTCTCTGGGATAAGGCAAAGGGTTGCGGTCCTGAACTGACTCTGACTCTCTGTCTCTGCTTCCTCCTTCCTCCCTCTTTCTCTGTCCACCCCCCAGATTGTAATGTAGCCGACCCCGTCATGGCGACCCCACAGCTGGGTCCTGGCCAAGCCACCCAGTTGTCCCTCAGCGAGAACAGCGCGCCTGGCCCCCCGCATGGACCCCCTCCAGGCCTCCGGCCCGATGCCCCCAGTGGCGGGGGCACGGGTGTCCCTGGAAAACCCCCTTCCCAGTTCATGTACGTCTTCACCACCCACCTGGCCAACACGTAAGTACCTGTTGGATCTAATGTATGTGTATGCCCTTAGTCTGCCTCAGTGAATGAGCATGGGGGATCGGGGGGGCTGGGAATCAGGCGCCTCCTATCCCCCTCTCAGCTGTGTGCACCTCGCTTGCTTGCTCCTGTGTAGGGCAGCGGAGGCTGTGCTGCAGGGCCGGGCAGACTCCATTCTCGCCTACCACCAGCAGAACGTACCTCGGGCCAAGCTCGACCAGGTGAGCCCTGCACCCCCAACCCCCAAGCAGATTCCTCCAGGGCCAACCAGCCTATATCCTCAACCCCATCTCACCCTTGGCCTCTGTTCCTCTTTGCAGGCACCCAAAATACCACCCACCCCAGAGCCACTGCCTGCGGGTACCCCGCAGTCCCAGCCTCCTCCGCTGCCGCCATCTTCAGCCCCGGGCAGCGCCCCACCAGTCCTGCCTTCTGAGGGGCCTCCGGAAGATACCACCCAAGACCTGACCCCCAACTCGGTGGGGGCCGCCAGCACAGGGGGCGGGACCGGAGGTACCCACCCGAACACCCCAACAGCCCCATCGGCCAACAACCCACTGCCTCCCGGAGGAGACCCGAGCAGCATCCCCGGGCCGGCACTTCTTGGGGAGGCAGCACCTCCTGGGGGTGGTCCCCGGGGCCTGGTGGGCTCCGAGGGTCTGTCCAAGGAGCAGCTGGAACATCGGGAGCGCTCGCTGCAGACCCTGAGGGACATCGAACGGCTGTTGCTTCGAAGTGGGGAGACTGAGCCCTTCCTCAAGGGGCCTCCTGGCAGCGCTGGGGACGTGGGGCCCCCTGCACCGGCCCCGCAGGCACCCCAGCCACCACCCGCCGCCCCCCCTACAGGGCTGAAGAAGTACGAAGAGCCCTTACAGTCCATGATCTCGCAAACGCAGAGCCTGGGGGGCCCCCCGCTGGAGCATGATGTACCGGGACACCCGCCCGGGGGGGACATGGGACCGCAGATGAACATGATGATGCAGCGACTGGGCCAAGACAGTCTGACCCCTGAGCAGGTGGCTTGGAGAAAGCTGCAGGAAGAGTATTACGAGGAGAAACGGCGCAAGGAGGAGCAGATGGGGCTCCATGGGGGCCGGCCGCTGCAGGACATGGTGGGCCTGGGCGGCATGATGGTGAGGGGGCCACCGCCGCCCTACCACAGCAAGCCGGGGGAGCAGTGGCCTCCTGGCATGGGGGCCCAGCTGCGGGGGCCTATGGACGTTCAAGACCCCATGCAGCTTCGCGGTGGACCCCCTTTCCCCGGCCCTCGTTTCCCAGGCAACCAGATGCAGAGGGTCCCGGGCTTCGGAGGCATGCAGGGGATGCCCATGGACATGCCCATGAACGCCATGCAGAGGCCTGTGAGGCCAGGCATGGGCTGGACTGAAGACTTGGCCCCTATGGGTGGACCTAGCAATTTCGTGCAGAACGCGGTGCCCTACCCAGCTGGGCAGAGTGAAGCCGAGCGTTTCTTGACACCGCGAGTCCGAGAGGAGCTGCTGAGACACCCCCTGCTAGAGAAGAGGCCCATGGGCATGCAGCGCCCATTGGGCATGAGTGGCGGTGGCATGGGGCAGGGCCTAGAGATGGAGCGCATGCTGCAGGCGCACCGGCAGATGGAACCAACCATGTTTCCGGGACAGATGGCTGGCGGCGAGGGCCTGGCAGGCAACCCCCTGGGCATGGAGTTCGGGGGTGGTCGAGGCCTCCTGAGTCCCCCCATCGGGCAGACGGGGCTGAGGGACGTGGACCAGCCCCTGGGGCCCAGCAACCTGAATATGAATATGAACGTGAACATGAACATGAACATGAACTTGAATGTGCAGATGACACCCCAGCAGCAGATGCTCATGTCGCAGAAGATGCGGGGTCCCGGTGACATGCTTGGGCCGCAGGGCCTGAGTCCCGAAGACATGGCCCGGGTGCGAGCCCAGAACTCCAGCGGCCTCATGGGCGGGCCCCAGAAGATGCTGCTGCCCTCGCAGTTCCCCCCGCAAGGCCAGCAGACCTTCTCGGGGGGCCAGGGGTCCTACCAAGCCATGCCCCAGGACCTGGGTGGCACCCAGGACATGTTCAGCCCTGACCAGAACGCCATGCCCATGGGCGGCGTGGGCACCGCCCGGCTCAGCCACATGCCCCTGCCCCCAGCATCCAACGCTGCCCCTGGCGCCGTGCACCCCGCGCCCACGCGGGGTCTGGGCCGGCGGCCGTCTGACCTCACCATCAGTATTAACCAACTGGGCTCCCCGGGTATGGGGCACCTGAAGTCGCCCACCCTCAGCCAGGTGCACTCGCCCCTGGTCACCTCACCCTCTGCCAACCTCAAGTCACCCCAGACCCCCTCGCAGATGGTGCCCCTGCCTTCAGCCAACCCACCAGGACCCCTCAAGTCGCCCCAAGTCCTCAGCTCCTCCCTCAGCGTCCGCTCACCCACTGGCTCTCCCAGTAGGCTCAAGTCCCCCTCCATGGCCATGCCTTCCCCGGGCTGGGTGGCCTCACCCAAGACAGCCATGCCCAGTCCCGGGGTCCCCCAGAACAAACAGCCGCCTCTCAATATGAACTCTTCCGCCTCCCTGGGCAACATAGAATCGGGTGAGTCCTTGGGGTTGGGGGTGCTGCCTGCTGGGGTTCTTACTGGGAAAGGAGGAGGGCTAGTAGCAGGAGGGGCGTGTATGGGCTAGAACAATAGTACAAAAAAACTGTGCATATGTGTAGGGGATGGTTATCCATGCTTGGAAAGCCATGTGGCACCAAGATTCAAGCTAAGACCCTAGTAGACGTACACTCTTGCCCTTCCCGTTGCCTGCCCTCCTGGACATTTCTGGGGGGTGTTATCTTTGAGGGTCTTCCCACTGTGGAGGCACTAAGGCTGCAGGAATTTTTTAGTGTGTGGGTGTGTGTATGCTGGGGATTGAGCCCAGGTCCATTTTGCTGGACTGGCAGCCTAAGCCTTTTGTTTTTACCCCAATGGTGCCAGGGCTTGATCCTGAGGTTCCAGCTGTCTCTGCTTTCCCTGACTCAGTGATGTCTGAGATAGATGTTGGGGGCGGGGTGTTTGGTGGCATTCACAACACTCCTGAAAAAAGGCACTGGGAGAGAGGAGAGGCTGTTAAGAGATTGGGTGTGGGGGCCGGAGAGAGTACAGCGAGTAGTAGGGCATTGCTTTGCATGCAGCCGACTCAGGATGGATGGTGGTTCAATCCCAGCATCCCATATGGTCCCCCGAGACAGCCAGGAATGGTTTCTTTTTTTGGGGGGGGGGGTGGGAGGCGATCATGCCCGGCATCGCTCAGTGGCTACTCCTGGCTCTATGCTCAGGAATCGCTCCTGGCAGGCTTAGGGGACCATATAGGATGCTGAGATTTGAACCACTGTCCTTTTGCATGCAAGGCAAATGCCTTACCTCCATGCTATCTCTCAGGTTCCCATGGAGTGATTTCTGAGTGTAGAGCTAGGAGTAACCCCTGGACACCACCAGTTGTGACCAAAAACAACAACAACCAAAAAAAGACCAAAAAATAAGAGCTTGGGGGCAGGGCGGAGCGATAGCACAGTGGTAAGGCATTTGCCTTGCCAGCAACCAACACAGGATGGATGGTGGTTTGGATCCCAGCATCTCATATGGTACCCCGAGCCTGCCAGGGTTGATTTTTGAGCATAGAGCCAGGATTATTAACCTCTGAGCACCACCGGGTGTGACCCCCCAAAAAAATGAGATTGGGGTGCTGTCAGTCCTATACCCCCACATAGGCAGTCAAGTTTCCATTTCACCCCACTCACTCAGCAATCTGTGTCTGTGTCTCCCTGCTTCCGTAGGTGCCCTCCCGCCTAGTGGCCCCCGGAGCAGCTCCTCAGCACCTCCTGCCAACCCTTCGGGTGGCCTCATGAACCCCAGTCTACCCTTTACTTCCTCCCCGGACCCCACGCCTTCGCAGAACCCTCTGTCCCTGATGATGTCACAGATGTCCAAGTACGCCATGCCCAGCTCCACCCCACTGTACCACAATGCCATCAAGACCATTGCCACCTCCGATGACGAACTGCTGCCCGACCGGACCCTATTGCACCCGCCACCGCCACCACCACAGGGCTCGGGGCCAGGTATGGGGCAGATGCAAGGGCAGGTGGCCCTTAGAGGCTTGGGACAAGTCCTGGGGAATTGTTGGTTCTTCTGGGTTGGCTTTTGGGCCACAGCTGGTGGTACTCAGAGGTTACTCCAGGCTCTGCACTCAGGGATAGCTCCTGGCAGTGCTCAGGGGACCAGATGGGATGCTGGGGATCAAACTCAGGCTGGGAAGCCCACTGTACTACTGCTCCTGCCCCCGATATCTCAAGCCTTGACATTCTTCTAGAAGGCTTTATTTTCTTGGGGGGGGGTGTCACACCCGGCAGCGCTCAGGGGTTCCTCCTGGCTCTACTCTCAGAAATTGCTCCTGGCAGGCTTGGGAGACCATATGGGATGCCGGGATTCTAACCACCGTCCTTCTGCATGCCAGGCAAACGCCCTGCCTCCATGCTATCTCTCCGGCCCCCCTAGAAGGCTCTTGATGGGAAGATATGGTTCCTTGGACAGTGTCCACTCCTAGGGCCAGAGAGATAGCATGGAGATAGGGTGTTTGCCTTGTATGCAGAAGGACGGTGGTTCAAATCCCGGCATCTTATATGGTCCCCCGAGCCTGCCAGGAGTGATTTCTGAACGTAGAGTCAGGAGTAACCCCTGAGCACTGCCGTGTGTGGCACAAAAACAAAAACAGTGTCCACTCCTGGGAATTTTGCAGACTCAGGTTCTCCAGCCACATGGCCACGTAGAAAAACCCTGTGTTTTCTCTTAGCTCTTCAAGGAATGGCTGAGGTGGTTGAAGGCCTGTGTTGACTCCACTCCTCAGCCCCGTCTCCTCTTTTCCACAGGGATCAGCAGTAACCAGCCCAACCAGATGCACCTGAACTCCGCTGCCGGCCAGAGCCCTATGGGCATGGCCCTGCCCGGGCAGCAGCCTCTGTCCCACGAACCACCGCCCACCATGCTACCCTCTCCTACCCCACTGGGCTCCAGCCTCCCACTGCACCCCAATGCACAGGGGAGCGGAGGCCCACCCCAGAACTCCATGATGATGGCTCCGGGGGGCCCAGACACCCTGAACGCCCCTTGTGGCCCTGTGCCCAACTCCTCGCAGATGGTGCCCTTCCCCCCGCGGCTACAGGCCCCCCACGCTGCCATGGCCCCCAGTGGGGCAGGGGGCGGGGGCCCCGGGCTGCAGCAGCACTACCCTACGGGCCTCCCACTGCCCCCCGAGGACCTGCCCAGCCAGCCGCAAGGCCCCATGCCCCCGCAGCCTCACCTGATGGCCAAAGGCATGGCTGGCCGCATGGGGGACGCCTACCCCTCGGGCATGCTCCCCGGAGTGGCCTCGGTTCTCAACGACCCGGAGCTGAGCGAAGTGATTCGGCCCACCCCGACGGGCATCCCCGAGTTCGACTTGTCGAGGATCATCCCCTCGGAGAAGCCCAGCAGTACCTTGCAATACTTCCCCAAGAGTGAGAACCAGCCCCCCAAGGCCCAGCCCCCCAACTTGCACCTCCTGAACCTGCAGAACATGATGGCGGAGCAGACACCCTCACGGCCCCCGAACCTTCCAGGCCAGCAGGGCGTGCAGCGGGGGCTCAGCATGTCCATGTGCCACCCTGGACAGATGTCACTGTTGGGCAGGACAGGTGTGCCCCCACAGCAGGGCCTGGTACCCCACGGCCTGCACCAGGGGGTCGTGCCCCCTCCACAAGGCCTCATGAGCCAGCAGAATTTCCTGCTGATGAAGCAGCGGGGTGTGGGTGGCGAGGTCTACAGCCAGCCCCCCCACATGCTGTCCCCACAGGGCTCGCTCATGGGCCCCCCACCCCAGCAGAACCTCATGGTGTCTCACCCGCTGAGACAGCGCAGCGTGTCTGTGGACGGTCAGATGGGCTATCTGCCCGCGCCGGGCGGCATGGCCAACTTGCCCTTCTAATGCTGGCCTGGGCGAGGGGGTGATGTGGGGGGAGGTGGGCATGTCTGTGGAGACCAGGTGTGTTGGCAACAGAGGGAGATGTGGCCAAGTGGGGTGGGGGCTGTTGGGGTCGTGGCCTCGTGTTGGCCAGCAGGACTGTTCCCCCTTTTCTGTCTTGGTCTTCCAAGTCCCTGGAGCCTCTTCTAGCTCATTTTCTGTACCCTTCTGTGGCCTCGGGTCAGCTCTGTTTTGACTCTTTAAGGAGATGGGGTCTTGGAGTAAGAGGCCCCCCTTTTCCTTCGTCCCTCTCCTCTCTGATCCTTCACCCCTCTCTTGAGCTGGGTTTGCTTTCCTTCTCTGTTTCTTTCCTACCCCCTTCCCCTGTTTCCTCTTGTCTTTTTCCCACCTCATTGCCTCCCCCTGCACATGTGGCTGGCCCCCTCCCATCCCTCTCTGTGGGCGGCTGGCCAGGTGGGCAGGCGCCAGCCGCAGCTGTAAATAGGGCTGCGCTTTCGTGCCTCTGTGCGTGTGTGCGTGTGTTGTTTTTCTGTGTTTTGATAAAAAGTCACACAAAAAAAGGATAAAAGAATCCGTGCCCCCAGTTGAAGAGATTGCCTTCTCACCCCTACCTGTCCTTCTATACCCCTGCCTGCGCTCCCATACCCCTGCCCGTTCTACCCATCTTTGCCCACTCTTCCATACCCCTACCCTATTTGCAGTCCTCAGCATCAGAGATGTGGCCATCCCCCTTGGTGAAGTGACCCAGGTGTCCCCCGCCTGAGCTGTGGGCAGACCACCCAGATTTTTCGGCTGTTGAGCCCAGGGCAGGTGTCAGACCTTCCCCGAATACCAGCTTGCTGCTGAAAGGTTGTGGGGAGCAGCTTTATCTTAGCCGGAACTTGAAGTCTTGGGGTCTTCGATGAAGGGAAGGAGAAAGGGGGACAGGGCCAGCCTGGAATCCAGGCCTGTTATGTTAGCCCAGGGCCCTATTTCTGGAGACTCCCACTGCCTCCTGGGCCAGAAGCAAGAGGATTGGCTGAGCCACTGGGGCAGGTACCCAGCCCTTCCTGGGTCCAGAAAGCCTGTCCTGCAGTGTTGTCTTGCTCTGCCCTCTTGCAGACTGAAGCCATACTTGGGGGCTTGTCCCCCTGGGCCCCAGGAGTAAAGCACTTCTTCCGACCTCTTCCTCGCTGGTGCCCGTGCTGGGAGGCAGCAGCTTCCTAGCCCAGGCCCTCTGTCCCTGGGGCCTTTTCTAGACCTTTTTGAGGTATCTCCTGCTGAGCTGGGAGGGGGTCTGCTTTCTCTGGCAGCTATTCAAAGGGATTCCCCACTTCTCCCTCTGGTGCTGTCCTCAGCCCCCTCTCCCCCCAGCCGCCTGCAGGGCCCCAGACCCTCCAGGAGTCGATCCCTTACTCTGGGCTTGGGGACCACTTGCCCTTCTGCCAGGCACTTTGCCCACACTGTTCCACCGGGACCCCATATCCCTGAACCTTCCATCCCAGTCAAGAACTCCCCCCCCAAAAAAAAACTGACTCATGTTTCCTGCTCTGAGGAGAGAGGGGAGTCAGATGGCAAAGGGTCCAGTGCCTCTGGCCCCCCCACCTCTGCCACCAGATTAGCTCTTTAAGGTGAGCACCATAGACCAGCCGCCTGTCCCCCCCCATCCATGGCCACGCCCCCGGCCATTTTGTACCATTATATAAATATATATATAAATATAAATATATAAATACCATATGTGAAGACATCTTCTTGGTTTTTATTTTGAGACAATTTTTAGGCTTGTTCCGGGGGTCTCTGTGCTGCCTGTACTGTATTGACCTGTTTTATAGGTGCCTTTTTATTAAAAAGAGAAAATGAGAAATCTGACCTCTTGCCTTGTTACTTTTATCTCTTCTTACCCTGTACCCCCACTTGCTACTGTGTGATGGGAAATTTATTTTTAAAAGGTGGAGGTACCCCAGTGCTCCCCGATACTGGTGATGACAATCTGGTTCAGAGCTCTAGTCCTCCACTTGGTCTTGTGGGGGGTCCACTAGAAGTGGGAGATGGGGTTTGGGGGCAATGTTCCCCAGTGGGGAACTGCTGCTTCCGGTTCCATCTGAGTCATACCCCCTGGGGACGGTAGGCTTTCTGGGCCCCAGGACTCCCCTGTAGTTCTGGGCGTGGCCCCTTAAGGACCCACAGCTCTATCCTGACTCCTGGCAAAGTGCTCCTGGTGTTGCTTTACAGAGAGGAGGGAGTCCAGCACAGAAGACACTGGCTTTGGCTTGTTTCTCCCTGGGTCAGGGAAACAGATTTTTTATTTTTACTTTTTCTGTTTAGGTCACACTTGTGCTCAGGAATGAATTACTCCTGCAAGGCTGGAGCGATAGCACAGCGGTAAGGCATTTGTTTTGCAAGTGGCCAACATAGGACGGAGCCCAGATTGAATCTCAGTATCCCATATGGTCCCTGAGACTGCCAAGGAGTGACTTCTGTGCGCAGAGCCAGGAGTAACCCCTGAGGGTGTGACCCAAAAAACAAAAACAAACAAAGAGGAATTACTCCTGGCAGGCTTCGGGAACCATATGGGAAGCCTAGGATCATACCTGGGTCAGCTGCATGCAAGGCAAATGCCCTACCATCTGTGCTATCGCTCTGTCCCTATAAATAGGCTTTCTTTCCCCTTGGGTTTTCCTTGCTGGCCGGGCCGTGATTCTTCTTTAGGACCTGGCTGGTCTCTTACGGGGCCTGGAGTCAAGTCTGAGCTGCTCTTCTTGGGGCTGACCCTGCACAGTCTGGGTCAGCGTCAGGCCGTCTGGTGGCCTGGACTAGCTTGAGCTTGGTACAGGGGCTTCTGGCTGGGTGTGTGTGTCTCAGCAACTGAGACACAGTGGCCATGAGTTGCCAAACCTTAGGCGCCTCACTCATACACTCCTGGCTTCTCTGCACAGGCCAGGCAGGAGGAGAGGTGGGACCTGTGGGGTCAATTGTCCAGAAAATGCTGTAGGACTGGAGACCACTCCCGCAATTGCGATTAAATCTGAGGCTCCCGCCTGCAAATTCCGGTTGTATTCTTGGGGAGTATTTGGCGAGGGCAGATGTCCCAGTTGCTTCCTGAACTTGGAGAGTTAAGGCAGCAGCAAAAGGGCAGGGTCCCAGACTGGGCACAGAATCCATTCAAACTGCCTCCCAACCTGGGTTCTGGTTATGCCCCTGGGGTGGAAAGAAGCACTGGCAGGGAGATCAGGAGAGGACTAAGTGCACCCCCACTGGCTGATGTAGTCTGAGGCCTCCCGGGGCCCAGTCAGCAGGGTCACGGTCTCATGGGTGCGCCCCCCCTCCCAGACACAAAGAGGTGCTGGGCCCTAGAAGGTGGTGAGCGAGGTGGCGTTCTCGGACTCAGACAAACTGCTCTTGCGCCAGCTCGGTAAAAGTTGGCAGAGGGAGGCAGGCCCGGAGCAGCCCAGCTTGGTCAGTATTCGAGACAGGTCATTGCGGAACTTGATGCCTGCGAACGTGTAGAGCATAGGATTAAGGCAGCAGTGGGCCAAGCCCAAGAACTCGCTCATGGTGATGGCCACAGACAGGTAACTGTTCAGTTGGCAGCTGCTGCCCACGGCCCGCAGCCTCACCAGCGTGTCCAGGAAGATGGCAACGTGATAGGGGGACCAGCAGAGGAAGAAGACACTAGTCACCAAGATGGCCACCTGCACCGCCTTCTGCTTCTGCAGGCGCCGCTGGGCTTGGCATAGCCTCTGCACCACCCCGACATAGCACCAGCTCATCACCAGCAGTGGTATCAGGAAGCCACCCAGGTGGTAGAGGAAGCGGGAAGCGAACCAGGCATTGGCCATGGCGGGCGTCTCCTGGGAGAAAGAGCAGCTTGGTAGAGTGTTGTTGTCATGGGGCCAGCTGACCTTGGCGAAAAGGATCTCAGGCAGGGCACAGAGGAAGCCGGTGGCCCAGATGGTGGCACAGGTGACGTGGATGGAGCCCAGGCGGCGGTGGCGGTAGGTGTGGACTGCATGGACGATGGCCAGGTAGCGGTCCACGGCAATGCAAGCCAGGAGCAGGCTGCTGCAGTAGAAGTTGATCTTGTACAGCGCGATGACTGTCTTACAGAGGAACGTGCCCAGGAGCCAGCCCACGGAGCCTTCAGCCACTGCAAAGGGCAGGATGAAGACCAGCAGGAGGTCGGCCACGGCCAGGTGGAACAGGAAGGTCTCTGTGGAGCTGCGTGTCTGCCTGTGACGCTCCAGGACAGCGAGGACCAGGATGTTGCCCAACATGCCCAGGAGGAAGATGAGGCCATAGGCCAAGGGCAGGAACACGGCCTTGAAGGAAGCCAGTAGGGGTCCCTCCAGCGTGGAGCAGATGGGGGTGTCTATGTCGGGGATCTCTGTGCTATCATTATAGTTGTACTGTAAAAGCAGAGATAGGGCCGGGAATGAGAAGTCTTCCTTTCATAGGGAGAGCTGATCCTCTGGAGGACTTTCCCACTCCCAGCTTCTGCACCGACTCTTTTTTTGTTTGTTTTTGGGTCACACATGGCTGCGCTCAGGGGTTACTCTTAGAAATCCCTCCTGGGCCCAGAGAGATAGCACAGCGGCATTTGCCTTGCAAGCAGCCGATCCAGGACCAAAGGTGGTTGGTTTGAATCCCGGTGTCCCATATGGTCCCTTCGTGCCTGCCAGGAGCTATTTCTGAGCAGACAGCCAGGAGTAATCCCTGAGCACTGCCGGGTATGGCCCAAAAACCAAAAAAAAAAAGAAATGGCTCCTGGCAGGCTTGGGGACCATATGAGATGCCAAGATTTGAACCACCATCCTTCTGCCTGCCCTAGCTCTATGCTATCTCTCTGGTCCCTGCACCCAATCTTCTTGGTCTTTGGGTCACACTCAGACATGATCTGGTGTAACTCCCTGTGGGATGCAGGGGACTATGTGATATCATGATCAAACCTGACCTCCTACATACAAAGCTTCCTTCCTTCCTTCCTTCCTTCCTTCCTTCCTTCCTTCCTTCCTTCCTTCCTTCCTTCCTTCCTTCCCTCCCTCCCTCCCTCCCTCCCTCCCTCCCTCCTTCCTTCCTTCCTTCCTTCCTTCCTTCCTCCCTCCCTTCCTCCCTTCCTCTCTCCCTTCCTCTTTCCCTCCTTCCCTCGTTTCCTCCCTCCCTCCCTCCTTCCCTCCTCCCTCTCTCCTTCCCTCCCTCCCTCTGACTTAACTTGCCCCAATTACTATGTTCCTTGCCATGGAGACAGGGGCAATTGTCCTCCCACCTGGCCCTTCCACTTGCAGTAACTGGTCCAAATTCAAGTGCTGGCATCATCACATCTCACCAGCGCTGTTGCCTCAAATCTCCTAGTAAACCCACGCTCTGCTCTCCCCACAGCCAACAGAAAGGCCAGTGCCCCTCACCTGCCGCTACAGGCCACTGTGGGAGTGGGGGCAGTCTCACGTGAAGGGGAAGCACCCTCCCCCAGGTGCCTTGTTTACTGTAACCACAGAGGAAGGTGGGGGTGGGGCCTGTTTTCAGACCTTTCACTCACAGCTGTGCCCCACACACCTGCTCCCCGACTTCCCGGCTCCCACGGCCAGACTCCCTTGAAGGGCATGGCCGGTAAAATCCTTCTTGAGCCCACTTCTGTGGGTGCAGAAAGATCCCCTCTATTTTTGGAGGTGGGAGGTTTGGGGCCACATCTGGCAATGCTCATGACTCTGCACTCAGGGATCACTTCTGGTGGGCTCCGGAGACCATATGGGGTTTCACAGCTTGAACCCAGGTCAACAGCATGCAAGCCAAGTGTCCTCCCTGTTATCCTCTAGCTCTGACCTCAGAAAGACCCCAATAGAAACCAGGAGACGCCAGAAACCAGACACTAGAAACCAGGAGTTTCTAGTTTTCTGGGTTGGATAAAAAGGGAGGAAAGGGCTCCTGGCTTGATTCAGTAGTCCCAGGCTATGGCCTCCCAGGAGAATGGGGATAACCCTGGGGTTTTCTGGCCCTCAGAGGGGCGTCCACCCACTTCCCAACTGAGTCCTGTATTAGAGCCCTGTGAGAGGGCATTGGGGACCCCTCCATGGATGTTTGCTTTCATTTACACTTGCTTGCACCCTCTTCCTAATGCCCAGATACCCAGAATAGTGTCCTCTCTCTCCCTCTCCCTCGAAGTTCTGATTAAGGAGGGGACTTTCCTCCCCCACTTTCCTGGGTCCTTTCTGACCACCTTGAGGTGCAAGCTGTCTTTGTGTCCTGCCTGCTGATTTCCCTTCCCACCTCACATTGAGAGCAAAGTCACATTCTTGGAGATGGTAGATTTTGAGTGACTTAGAAGGCGGGGATCCCAATTTATTCATTCCCCTCCCCTTCAGACTTCCCATGTTTGTTTTTGTGTTTGGGCTTTGGCAGTGCTGGGCCCAAGAGAGAGTACAGCAGGTAGAGTTCTGGCCTTGCACATAGCTGACCCAGGTTTGATCCCCAACATCCATATGATCCTCTGATCTCTGCCAGGAATGATACCTGAACAGAGTCAGGAGTAAGCCTTGAGCACCAATAAAGAAAGAAAGGGGAAGGCCAGGAAGATAGTGTAGAATAAAAGCCTGCTGTTTTATTCTACAGATAGAACAGCAGGTAAGGAAGTCTCTTGTTTTGGACGAAGCCCACCTGGGTTCAATCCCTGGCATCCCATATGGTCTTCCAAGCACTGCAGGAGTCATTCCCTGAGTGCAGAGCTGGAAGTAACCCCTGAGGTGTGACCCCCCCCCCCCGAAAAAAATCAGGGATCCCTGCTGGTAACACTCATAAAGAAATATGTGTAAAGCCAAGAACTGTAGCTGTTGAGATAAGTGTCTTAGCCCTGAACCATGTCTCCGGCCTTGCTTTCGTTTTGAACGACATCCAGGGGTGCTCAGGAGTTACTCCCTGCTCCTTATTCAGGGGTGTTCCTGGCAGTGCTCAGGATGGACCTGGAACTCCCTTATACAATGAATATATTCAGCCTGTGTGTGTGTGTGTGTGTGTGTGTGTGTGTGTGTGTGTGTGTAGGGGTGGGCATTGTTTGGTTTGGAGCCAAGCCCAGTATAACTCAGGGATCTCTTTTGTCTGTACTCAAAGTGATCTGTGGTGCCAGGGATCGAGCCCAATTTGGCTGTGTACAAGGCAGATGCCCTTCCTGTTGTACTGTCCATCTGACCCCTGTGCCCAGGCCTTTGAGTTGGCTCTTGGCTCTAGTTTCTCCTCTTTGCTCTCCACCCCCTCCCACACTCTTGCCAGCCTGGGACCTATCTTGGGTCTCCTCTTCCACTTGGGAGCTGTTTCCTCAATTGCTGTTGAAAACTGCTGTTTTCTAAATTGCCTTTGGATAAACCATGTGACTCATCTCTTGCAGGAGTTGATGGGGAGAAAAGTGAGACATGGAACCAGGCATTTGGACCCGGGTTTGGCCAGGCAGCAGGGCTGGATTCTGCCGTCCCTGCTAGTGCCAAGTCCTAACTGGCACGTTTCCCGGTGGCCGGCATGGTGCAGTCTGCCCAGCTGAAGCCCTAAAATGAGGCGCATTCATGGGCCCACACTTAAAGCTCCCAGATTCATTACTCATTTATCATTTATTTGCTATGTTGTTGTTGTTGTTGTTGTTTTTTTCCAGGGAGGGGAGTGTTGTCACACCCAGTGGTGCTTGGGCCAGAGGGGTGGATTTTATGCTTCTGAGGATAGAACTCTGCGCTTCTGCAGGCAACTTCTGTACCAACACTTTGATCTGTCTCCTCGACCCAAAGGGTCTAAAGGATTAAAGTGAACAGAGTGGAGTGTGTCCCCAAGACCTTGGCATCCCTTTTTCTTCAGTGTCTAGGGGAGGGAGAATTGATGTCTTTCTTGTAAGAAATAAGGTGCTTATTTGGTGAAGTGCCCTGCAGAGGGGAAGGGGAAGCCAGGAGAAAGCGGATGTACAGAGGGCAGGGAGGGCCTCCCATGTCTCCACAGGAGGTGTCAAACAGACCTTAGCAAGCATTGAAGTCACTTCCCATAGCCAGGGATCAGACCAGAAGTAGAGCTAAGAAAGCAGGGCTAAAGGTGGTTGGTTCAAATCCCGGTGTCCCATATGGTCCCCCGTGCCTGCCAGGAGCTATTTCTGAGCAGACAGCCAGGAGTAACCCCTGAGCACCGCCGGGTCTGACCCAAAAACTAAAAAAAAAAAAAAAAGAAAGTAGGGCTAGCCATGGGATGGAGGCACAGGGCATCAGGCAGGTAGCTGGGCACTGTGGTTCCCTGTAGGGGTACAGGAACTATCTGAGTTTTTTGTTCGTTTGCTTGTTTGTTTTTGGGTCACACCTGGCAGCGCTCAGGGGCCACTCCTGGTCCACGCTCAGAAATTGCTCCTGCAGGCTCAGGGGACCATAAGCTAGCTGAGGTTTACAGCTGGACAGGTATCCTTGCCCAGTAACCCATGTTCTGTGGTATGAAATGCTGCTGCAGGTGGGAGACTGGTGCTGTGGAGAGGGACAAAAGGCTGAGCACGCACTGTGCATGCTATGGTATGGTTCCTGGGAAGCACTTCCGGGAAGTCCCCCGAGTATGGAGAAGTCACTTCCTGAGCACTACTACTTCAATGAAACTAAATGAAAAGCTTTGGGGGTCCGGGTGTGTGATTCAATGTCCAGCGCTGCAGGCTCTGGCTGAGGTCCCTGGCACCCTGTTGCTCCCTCAACCCTGGCTTTGCCAGATGTGGCCCCACTACCCCTTCTGGGGACAAGGACACCTCTCCAAAGACATCATCCTCCTGTCTGGGAAGAACCATGGCAGCAGGATAGGGGGCTCAGCAGGCATTTTGGAGCTTTCCCCAGAAGCAGGTTTTGGGATCCCAAAGAAGCATGAATTTAGGATGACGGGGTGAGGCTGGGCAGGAGGCTGAGAACGGCGAGGTAGAAAGCCCCATTATGGGGCTTTTACTGTAGCACAGAGGCAGGTGAAGGTGTTTGTCTTGCATGCAGGCAACATGGTTTGATCCCTGGCATCCCATATGGTCCCCTGAGCCTGCCAGGAGTGATTTATGAGCGCAGAGCCAGGAGTAACCCCTGAGTACCACTGGGTATGGCCCAAAAAACAAAGACAAATAAAAAAAAAAAACATAAAAGAAAGCTGCCATGTGTACTGGGGGAAATGTTGGGGAGGAGAAGAACATTTTTGTTTTGTTTTGTTTTGTTTTTGGGTCACACCCAGTGATGCTCAGCGGTTACACCTGGCTCTGCACTCAGAAATCATTCCTGGCTTGGGGGACCATATGGGACACCAGGGATCAAACCGAGGTTCGTCCTGGGTCAGCCATGTGCAAGGCAAATGCCCTACCGCTTCGCTATTGAGGAGCACAACATTCTATTATTTTTTTTGGGGGGGGTCACACCCAGCAGCGCTCAGGGGTTACTCCTGGATCCATACTCAGAAATCGCTCCTGGCAGGCTTGGGGAACCATATGGGATGCCGGGATTTGAACCAATGACCTTCTGCCTGAAAGGCAAACACTTTACCTCCACGCTATCTCTCTGGCCCCACAACATTCTATTATTAATTCTTTTCTGTGTGTGTGTGTGTGTGTGTTTTTTATGAGGAGGTGCAAATCTGCTGGTGTTTGGGGGCTACTCCCAAACCTGAACTTGGGGTCTCCTGCCATGTTTGAGGAGCAGGGATGGAATCCTGGCTTCCTGCATGTAGATCATGGACTTCAAATCTTGAGCATCTATCTCTCTGGCCTAAGTAGGTCAGGAGTGAGGGGGATGGGAGGTGGAGTCAAGTGCTGAGCCTGAACTGGGCTCACAAGGGACCCCACTTCCTCCCACCACCCCTTTAAGTACATCTGCCCTCTCCAAACCCTCATTGCCCCTCATTGGTTGGCCTGCAGGGTCCAGTGCCAGCAGATGGGGCCAGGAAGCAAAGGAGTTAAGGCACTTCCTCAGGCTCTGCCTCAGGCTCTCCTCTGACCTCTGTCTTGTTTTGGGGGAACACACCAGTACTAATGGTGCCCAGCTGCCCAGATGTCATTGCAGGGGCAGGGACAGAAGAAGGGCTCTGGCTGAAAACCTGGATGGTCCAGACAAGTGAGCAGTGTCCTGGGG
The DNA here is from genome assembly GCF_024139225.1 of Suncus etruscus. Classification (NCBI taxonomy): domain Eukaryota; kingdom Metazoa; phylum Chordata; class Mammalia; order Eulipotyphla; family Soricidae; genus Suncus; species Suncus etruscus. Next base: position 15,064,831 of record NC_064855.1, read on the forward strand.
GGGCACTGCTGGCTTTACAAAGTAGGGGTGGCGAGGAGTGCTGTGACCTCACTTAGCAAAGAAGCCCAGGGACAGGCAGGGGTGAGTGGGGTGGGGGAAGCTGCTGAACCAGCAGTTTGGTGGAAAAGGAAGGAAGGATCAGAATAAAAGTGACAGTTCACTGAGGGGCCTGGGAATTCTCACTTAAGAGGATGCTTTCTGGCTCTTGGGAAGAGGAAAGAACCATCTGGAGCAGTGGTCCTCAAACTATGGCCCAAGGGCCACATATTGTATTTGTATCTGTTTTGTTTCTTCATTGCAAAATAAGATCTATGCAGTGTGCATAAGAATTCGTTCATAAGTTTTGTTTTTACTATAGTCAGACCCTCCAATGGTCTGAGGGACAGTGAACTGGCCCCCTGTTTAAAAAGTTTGAGGACCCCTGACGGGGTCTCCGCATTGTTGGGACTTGAAATTGGGTCTTCTGCATGTAAAGCTTATGCAGCCTTTATTTATTTTGTTTGTTTTGGGGCCACACCAATGGTGCTCAGGAGTTACTCCTGGCTCTGCACTCAGAAATTGTTCCTGGCAGGTTTGGGGGACCATATGGGATGACGGGGATTGAACCCAGGTCTGTCAGGGGTCAGCCGCATGCAAGGCAAATACCCTACAGCTGTTTATGTAGTAGCCTTTAAAGTTCCATCCCCGGTCCTGGAGAGAAAACCTTATATGGAGCAGAACTGTCCATCAGGGGTTAGGGCCTTGGTAAGGAAAGGGTCTGAGTTCCCAAGAGGTTTCTGGCATCTTGCTCTCAGGCAGTTCTGGACCTTCTCCCCAGGGAGTACACTGGGCCCTTTGCCCAATGGGAGCACAGTTTCTGCTGCCCCATCCATCCATCTACCCACCCTGCAGCAGAGCCAGCCCAGCACCACTGGTTCAGTCCCCACCATGTGAGGGTACGGGAGCCAGCTGCTGAAGGGGGATTGGGAGACAGGGAGACAGCTCCCTGTCTCAGGCAGAACCCCAGGACTAGGGAAATCACGCTGCTTACTACATGGCTGCAATGGAGCCAGAGCAATAACACAGCAGGGAGGGTATTTGCCTTGCAAGAAGCCAACCAAGGGCCCGGAGAGATAGCACAGCGGCGTTTGCCTTGCAAGCAGCCGATCTAGAACCAAAGGTGGTTGGTTCAAATCCCGGTGTCCCATATGGCGCCCTGTGCCTGCCAGGAGCTATTTCTGAGCAGACAGCCAGGAGTAACCCCTGAGCACCGCCGGGTGTGACCCAAAAACCAAAAAAAAAAAAAGAAGCCAACCAAGGTTTGACTCCAAGCATCCCATATGGTCCCCTGAGCCTGCCAGGAATAATTTCTGAGCCAAGGGTCAGGAGTAACCTCTAAGCACTGCTAGTGTGGCCCCCCAAAAAGCAAACAAAAATACTGCACTGGTTGTAGGTTACTGCACTGGTTGTAGGTACTGCACACACAGGCACTCACACACACACACACACACACACACACACACCACTTAGACATGCATGTACAAACCATACAGATATACATAAATCCACATGGCTGCACACACACATTTGCATGCAGGTCTTCGTTCTGGCCTCAGACACACACTGGTACCAGATCCTCTCGTGTCCAGCCTTTCCCAGCCCAGAGGGGCCACTGGGGTTTCTCAGTGCACCCTTCAGTGATGTGGAGGGCACTGGGGTGTGGTGAAGGACTACCCCACCATTCTCTGAGAGGATTACACACTGCGACACCCTCTGAGACACTACTCTAATATTAATTTGTCACCTCGGGGTCCGAGAGATAGCATGGAGGTAAGGCGTTTGCCTTGCGTGCAAAAGGTTCGTGGTTTGAATCCCGGTATCCCATATACGGTTCCCTGAGCCTGCCAGGAGCTATTTCTGAGCCTGGAGCCAGCAGTGACCCCTGAGTGCTGCTGGGTATGACCCAAAAACCAAAAAAAAAAAAAAAAAAAAAATTATCACCTCATTCCCAGTCTTCCGATGTCCTAATGCATTCAGGAGCTGGCTACAGCTCAGTGATTTCAGAGAGGGACTTATATAGCCCCTATCTCCGCACCGAGTCTTTAGATTTACAGGGGGTCTTTCCTTAGGCTCCCCAAATCCATGTCCATTGTCCAGGAGCATGAACATACCCCTTATGCCTCTACATCAACCTCATCAACCATGGCGGGCAGTGCAGATTTGAGCTATGCACACCCCCGCCCCCACTCCCATGTCACTAAAAGAACATTCATCCTTGTACTTGGAGGTCAGCATCAAGTTCACAGCCACTTCCCCTGGGGCCCAGACAGAGAAGTGGGATCTGCCCGTGCGTGGCCGCTGTGCCCAGCGGAGATGTGGTTTGTGAGCCGGAGCCCAGAACGACCCCACCCTGGGCTGGCCTGGGTTCTCCACACCCCGCCTCCCAACTGTTCCCCCCAGTTGCCGCCTACTTCACTGGGGTTCCTTGGGGACTTTTGACCCAGTTGGGGGTTATCCTCCCTTCCCCCATGGTAAAGCCCAGAAAAGCCAGAGCTGGTTTTGGTTCCTCTTCTTCACACCTTCGAGAAGAAATGAGGTACCTGACATGGGCTTGGGTACATGTACTGTGGGCATGGTGGAACCAGGCTCTGTGTGGCTCTGTGTGGGAAAACGAGGCACAGCACTGGAACCGAGGTGGCTTCCTCTTCTGATGGGGGGGGGGAAATGTTGTCCATGACAGGCCCCTAGGTGTCCAGCCCTTTTTTGGCTGCAGGAGGTCAAGGTTGCTGTGCACAGAGATATTTCTGGGTTTGCCTCTCTAGCAACCCACCTGGGACTGGCTCATTCCTGGCCCTCAGCCATTTGGGTTTGTTCCATGTGGATCGACAGCCCAGCCCAAGCCAATGGACATTCCACCAGAATAGCAGGAGGAGGGGACACAGGGAAGTCAGTGCTCAGTTGGTAGCCAAACACCACTTATTCTTTTACAACTTTGCAGTGCCAGGGACCAAACCCATAGCTTCACATGTGTAATGCACGAGCTCAACCATAGATTCCCCCCAGTTCTCAACCCCAACATTGTGCTGTAGAAGCCAACGTTCTGGAAAAGTGAGCCAGCCAGTACTGGACTTAGGCCAGGATAGGGAAGCAAAACAGGAAGCCACAGGAATAAAAGACAGAAGATTCCAGAAGTACAACCTACAGGAAACCACAGATTGAGAATTACTTATAAAGAAGCTGCTGTGTGCCATGTGCTGGACCCATGTTTAGCACAACTATGGGTTCCTGGTATAAGTGAGCGGGGTACAGGGAGCACTGATTCTTTGCTTTTAAGGTGCAAGAGTTTTAGAGAGAGTGCAGGGGGAAATGAGGCAAGTTTGGGCTCCAGAAGCTCCTGGTCTTGACTCTTGGGGTTTGAGTAGAGCCTGACTGAAGTGATTTGGATCTGTGAGGGGTACCTGACCCAGGATCTGTCATTGCCAGTGTGACAGACAGCAAAGCCTACAGGTCTCCCATTGGGTGGAGGCTTCTCATGCTCTTTGGGACTCGTACCACTGCCCCCCAAGGGGCCCCGCTGCCACTTGTGTCTAGTAGGTCACTCTTCGGAGCCAGTGAGGCAGTTAGGGGAAATTCTGAGGTTTCTCAGAAGCCAGGAATGGACACTTCTCGAGTTGCTCACAGAAAGAGCCAAGTGGGTCAGGGCTCGTGGTGAGCCCAAAGCTTCAGGCAGAGGAACATCCTGTAACGAACACGGGAGGCCAGGGGCCAGGGGGTGGAGCATGGGGTCCTGTCCAGCCAGATGGGGAAGCTTGGCCAGGTGCCCTGTTTCCCCGAAGTACCAGCAGATCAGACAGTCCCTGAGTTTGTTTTAGGGGTTTATGGGGAACTGTCATTTTTGAACTTGGGTTCATGTATTTTCATTTTGCATCAGATTCCACAGATGAGATACTTGAAGGGTCCTGGCTCTAGAGTTGGAATAGGGAAGGCAAATTTGATGGAAAGGGGGGGGGGTTCCTGTCTCCCCACCTTTGCCAGTCAAGGGAACCAGTCACAAGAGCAGATGTATTCAAGTTCCTCTGGGACCATGGCTGAGGGGCTACAGGGGAGACTGTAGTCAGGGTAGTCAGAGGAATAGTTCAGCCTTTCAGGGCACTTTAGGGATGAATTTAGGAAGAGGTGGGTTGGAGCCTTTCTGAGTCAGCTGCAGTTTAGTGGGGTGTCATCCCTCAGGAGGCAGGGAAAAAGCATATCAGAACATTTCTGCAGGACTCCCTCACAGTTCTCTGCCCCCCCCCCCCACCTCTGGCTCTGCCTGAGCTGGTCCCCTTCAAGCATCCATTAGGAATCCCACAACAACCAAGCTAATGGAACTAATTCCCTGAAGGAGGCCCAGGGGTACAGAGCTTGATGCTGGGAACCACCTTTCTTAGGACACCCAAAGATACCTAATCTGCACAGCTGGACACATCTTTAGGGACCAGAGCATCTCTGATGCTCCTGGGATATGCAGATAACTCCCTCGCCTGGTTGTATGCACAGCTCCCACCCCTCCCAACTTCACCCACTGGGGTCTTCATGCTGGCTGGCCACCTGATCCCCTTGTGCCTCAGTTGAGAAGGTGAGATTGTTGCCATGTAAGAGTTTCCAGTCAGTGCACCCTTTCTTGGCCACACCACCATCTGCTGTTTCAAGGGGCCACCCCCACTCCATCCACAGTACACCATGTACCTCAAGACAAATTCACATAAATAGACACAGATCAGTACACGAGCAAAGCCAACTTCTGAGGCTTAAGAAAACTTAGGGCTGGGCTGGAGCGATAGCACAGCATTAGGGCGCTTGCTTGCCTTGAATGTGGTCAACCCAGGACAGACCTGGCTTCGATTCCTGGCATCCCATATGGTCCCCTGAGCCTGCCAGGAGTAACCCTTGAGTGTTGCCTGGCGTGACCCCCCCCAAAAAAAAAACCAACAAACAAAAAAAGAAAACTTAGAGCGGGAGCTACAGGGCATTTGCCTTGCATGTGTTCAATCCCTGACATTCCATATAGTCCCCTGAGCCAAGAATAATTGCTGAGTTCAAAGCCAGGAGTTACCCAAACAAAAAAGAAAATGTAGGGGCTGAAATAATAGCACAACAGGCAAGGTGCTTGCTTGTCTTGCATACAGTTGACCTGGCCTCCATCCCTGGCACCCCATATGGTCCTCCAAATTTGCCTGGAATAATTCTTGAGTGAAGAGCCAGGATTAAGCCCAGAGCACTGCCAGCTGTGGTACCCAAGCAAAACAAACTCCTGAAGTTCTTTCCCCCCTACCTTCCAAAAGATCAGGCAAGGACCCCCTCCTGGAGAATGGAGTGGCAGAGACACCAGGGCACTTAGTGAGTCTGCACTGAAGCAGGACACTGGAACCCCAAAAGGATGTCTAATAAAGGGATTCCTCCATGGGGACGGGGAACAACAGCATTGCCATCTCCTGAATCCCATAATGTCCATACTACTCACCATATCATCCATGTGTTCGCTGATGAAGTCCATGGTCAGCGTGAGGGGGTAGCTCATGATGAAGAGCCGGGACACCCTCAGACACTCAGAGTTGGGCTGAGCGCTCTGTGTGTTCCTGGTGACTGGAGAGGAGGCAGCAGTCAGCTGCAAATTTAAACAAATGAGCAGCGACCTGTGCACTATCTCCTGGGGCCGCAAGAACCTGTAGCTGCTTCTCAAAACTGTTTTTTTTTTTTTTTTTTTTTTTTAGGGAAAACCCCAGTTCAATGCTAGTCAAGCACATTTCAGTCTTCTTACAGAAGGCATCTAGTTGGGGCTCGTGAATGGTTTGAAGACAGTTCCTTGCCCCTCTTCTCTGTGCCACTACCAACCTCATATTATAGGGGTGAAACTGGTTGTGAAAACTACCACCCCATTATCCAAGGATGGAGTGGGGGGTGGGAGGGAGGGGACAGTGACATGAAGGAGGTGCCACAGGAGAAGGGACAGGCAACTTCCAGTACTTTGGGCCTCAGACCATTCCTAAACCTTCCTCTTTTCCCTGCTAGGAAGTCCGGGGCCAGCCCTGAAAGTCCTTATACTTAGAGCATCCTCTCCTCAGTCCCAGGCAGACCAGGTCAGTGCTTCGCCCATCGCCACCTGGGCTTCCGTTGTTACCTGCCATTTTCAGCCCCAGAGTGAGGTTTGAAATTTTTTGTTTTTGTTTTTGGGCCACACCCGTTTGACGCTCAGGGGTTACTCCTGGGTATGCGCTCAGAAATCACCCCTGGCTTGGGGGGACCATATGGGACACTCAGGGATCGAACTGCGGTCTGTCCTACGCTAGCGCTTGCAAGGCAGACACCTTACTTCTACTGCCACCTTCCCGGCCCCGAGGTTTGAAATTTTTAAAGGTCACCAGAGATATGTTACTGGAAGACACAAATGAAATGACACCTCCGGATGACTGAGCAAAGTCATTTCAGACACCAAAATAGTGATGTGGCACCAGAGAGTGTCAGGGGTATGCCTTGCCTGAAGCAGACCCTGATTCAATTCCCCTGAAGGTATGTGATCCCCCAGTACTCTTAAAGGGTGGCCCGGGAGTCCCCAAGTGCTTCTGGGGTGGTCTTAGAGATTCCCAGCAGTGCAGGGACTGAGTCATACTGTTGCCATCGATTGGCCTGGCTAGCTGAAAACCATAGGGAGGGCCCCTGAGCATTGCTTGGGAGACTGTCCCATCACCCGCAAATTATGTGCTCATTATAGGCAAGCTTGGCGAGCCTGTGGATTATAAGTGTGGGACACTCCCCAGCTATGGTATGTGGTTGTCCCTGAGGCCCGAAAGAGACAATGCCACCGGACTGATCAGGAAAGCCAGCCAGCACCTGGTTGTCCTGGCTTCATATCTTGCCAGTCTCCATCCTGGTGGAATCTGCTCCCTGGGCTCATGTCATGTTTTTCTTTCTTTTTTTTTTTTTTTTTTTTGATTTTTGGGCCACACCCGGTGGTGCTCAGGGGTTACTCCTGGTTGTCTGTTCAGAAATAGCTCCTGGCAGGCACCGGGGACCATATGGGACACCGGGATTCGAACCAACCACCTTAGGTCCTGGATCGGCTGCTTGCAAGGCAAATGCCGCTGTGCTATCTCTCCGGGCCCCATGTCATGTTTTTTCTGTCCTTCTAGTCTCCTTCTGGCAACTAATTTGCAGGTAGTGCATGGCCCAGGCTCACCTGGTCTTGGCTTTGGATAGCTAGTATCAGAGCTGGGCCTGCAGTATGCTGAGGCTAACAGAATCAGGTTTTTTCTCTGTGCACCCCCTCCTTCCAGCCAGACTATCCTTTGCTCAGGGGTTACTCCTGGCTATGTGCTCAGAAATCGATCCTGGCTTGGGGGACAGTACGGGACGCCGGGGAAATCAAACCGAGATCCGTCCTAGGTCAGCGCATGCACGGCAAATGCCCTACTGTTTGTGCTACCGCTCCGACCCCTTTTCTGATTTATTTTTGTTTTGGGCCACACCCAGCAGTGCTCAGAGCTCACTCCTGGCTCTGTACTCAGGGATCACTTCTGGTAAGACTCAGGGGGCCATATGGGGTGCCAGAGATTGAACTTGGGTTGGCCATGTGCAAGGCAAGCACTTACCTACTTATTGTACTTTCTCTCCAGCACTAAGTCTTGTGTTTTTGTGCCACACCCAGCTGAGCCAGGGCTTACTCCTGACTCTGTGCTCAGGGATCACTCCTGCTGGTGCTCAGTGGACCATCTTGGGGTGTGGGGATTTGAACTGGGTCTGCTGCATATAAAGCAAGTGCCTTACCCTCTTTATTATCTATCTCTCTGACTTTAAAGATGTGGGACTCAGTTTGGGGGAGACACTTCCAAGTGAAAGCCTACATTGATTTTTTTTGGGCCACACCTGGTGCTAAGGGGACATAGGGGAGCAGTGGTGCAAGCTGTAAAGTGTCTGTGTTCCATGTGCTAGCCAAGGACAGACCTGGCGTCTCATATGGTCCCCCAAGCCAGAAGCGATTTCTGAGCACATAGTCAGGAGTAACCCCTGAGCGTCACCGGGTGTAGCCCCAAAACAAAAACAAACAAAAAAAGAAATAACTCCTGGCAATGTTTGGGGAACCATATGGGATGTCAGGGATCAAACACAGATCGGCCATGTGCAAGGCAAATGCCCTACCCACTGTACTATTGCTTTGACTCTCAGTCCCTAAATTTTATTTCAGTCTTAGTCTTTTTTTTTTTTTTTTTTTTTTGGTTTTTGGGCCACACCCGTTTGATGCTCAGGGATTACTCCTGGCTAAGCACTCAGAAATCGCTCCTGGCTTGGGGGGACCATATGGGACACCGGGGGGATCGAACCGAGGTCCGTCCTATGCTAGCGCTTGCAAGGTAGACCTCTAGTGCCACCTTCCCGGCCCCAGTCTTTTTTTTTTTTTTTTTTTTTTGCCACACCCAGCGGTGCTCAGGGGTTACTCCTGGCTGTCTGCTCAGAAATAGCTTCTGGCAGTAACAGGGGACCATATGGGACACCGGGATTCGAACTAACCACCTTTGGTCCTGGATTGGCTGCTTGCAAGGCAAACGCCGCTGTGCTATCTCTCCCGGCCCTCAGTCTTAGTCTTTATTCATCATTCTCCTATGTGAGATCCCAGCCCCCTGTCCAGAGTCAGCCTACCCAAGGCTGAACAGTTTCCACTTTCTATACAATTGTTTTTCATTCTCGGTGGTTCTATTACAAGAAAGCTTTCATCTGCCTGTGATTCTGGCAGAAGCTCAGAGTTACTTTTCTCAGGAATTGTAACTCCTCTTCCACAACACAAACATTAATGTCAAATATTCAATAGAGCTACTTATCTTCAAGTCATTTCCCAAATTCCATAGAAACTATGCATTATTCTGTAGTGTCTTGGGGTCTAGGAAGTTGGTTGAATTTCCCCCTTATCTTTTCTCCCACTAATAACTCATTCATTCTTTTTGTTTGTTTGTTTGTTTGTTTGTTTTTGGGTCACACCTGGTGATGCTCAGGGATTACTTTTGGCTATGTGCTCAGAAATCTTTCCTGGCTCGGGGGACCATATGGGACACCAGGGGATTGAACCATGGTCCATCCTAGGTCAGCCATATGCAAAGCAAACGCCCTACCGCTGCACCACCACTGCTCCGGTTCCTGATTCGCTCTCTTTTTTTTTTTTTTTTTTTTTTTTTGGTTTTTGGGTCACACCTGGTGGTGCTCAGGGTTACTCCTGGCTCTGTGCTCAGAAATCGCTCCTTGCAAGCACAGAGGACCATATGGGATGCTGGGATTCAAATCACCATTGGTCCTGGGTTGGCTGCTTGCAAGGCAAACGCCCTACCTCTGTGCTACCTCTTCGACCCCTGATTTACTCTTTTTGACATAGGTAATTATCTCTCTCTCTCTCCCCCTAATTCCTTTCTCCCATTTTCCTTCTCCCCACTTCCCTGTGCTTGGATCAAACTTGGAAACTCACACATGAGAAGCAAATCTATATTCCCAGCCCTTGGTCTTTTCTTTCCTTTCTTTTCTTTTTGTTTTTTGTTTTTTTGTTTTTTGGGTGGGGTCACACCTGGCAGTGCTCAGAGGTTACTCTATGCTCAGAAATCGCTTCTGGGGCCCGGAGAGATAGCACAGCGGTGTTTGCCTTGTAAGCAGCCGATCCAGGACCTAAGGTGGTTGGTTCAAATCCCAGTGTCCCATAGGGTCCCCCATGCCTGCCAGGAGCTATTTCTGAGCAGACAGCCAGGAGTAACCCCTGAGCACCGCTGGGTGTGGCCCAAAAAACAAAAACAAAACAAAACAAAACAAAAAGAAATCGTTCCTGGCAGGCTCAGGGGACCATATGGGATGCCGGGATTGGAACCACCATCCTTTTGCATGCAAGGCAAATGCCTACCTTCATGCTATCTCTCTGGCCCCTTGGTCTTTTCTTTCTGTGTGTCTTTTCCAGCCACTGGGCTCTGAGTTGCTGGAGTTTCCATGGGGGACGTTGGCCTGAGGACAAATCTTGCATTTCTCATGGGACCCACGGAGACTAAATGACCCTGCACAGAGTAATCCACACGCTTGGCAATTTTCAGGACTTCTCCTGACTTTGTGCTCAGGGACCAGTCCTGGCAGTGCTGAAGGGAACCATACGGGGTACTGGAGACTGAAATTAAGGAGGCCGCCTTCCAGTCTGTTCTATTCTCCCTGCCCTGGTCATGGATGTCAACTTCATCTCCATCTTCATAGTCACTGGTTTTATGACTCCTGAGAATTAATCCTCCAATGCCTATGGCAGGAGAGCTAATTCTCAGGAAGTGCATTGCTGTCCCTTGTCTTGGGTGTGGAGGGGCTAGCATCCCTTGCTGGTGATTCCAAGAGAGAGGATGACACATTTAGGCAACCTAAAAATAACAGGTCACTGGTGTCCCCAAAGTACAGACAGAGGGGGCACAGGACCTCTAGTCTCCCTCTACATGAGCTGTTTACCAGGAACTCACATGACATCACAAGTTCATGTTCTTCACACTCATCATTTCCTGTCATTCTCTGAACATCTGAAGTGGCAGGTATTTTTATCACCTTATCGCACACACAGGAGGAAGGGGGTTGGCAAGGTCCGGCCAGCAGTGGGAAGGAGCTGTGGCTGCCAACTGCCACCAATCTTGAGGCCTGTCAGCACAGGAAGTGGGGGGGGGGGGTCTCGGAATGGCAGCACTCACGCATCTCTGTTTGTAGGACACAGATACAAGGTGTGTGGGAGGGAGGAAACAAAGGTAGATTATCTGACCCTCAAGGTGATTTCAAGGTGACGGGCCCAGTCAGGGTGCTGGGGACCTCACCTTGGGGAAGGTTTTGGAGGGAGAATGAATCAAGTGTGGGCTCAGGTGCTGGGATGTGAGGGGCCCCTTCTCCCTCACCTCCCACACACCAGGAATCTGTCAATCAAAGAGGTGGGATTCAGGGCCTACCCTAGGGCACAAGTCTAACAAACCCATGTCACTCATACAAGGACACTCACACAAGCTCTAACACAACTTACACACCCCTGGAAAACCTGTTCAAAGCATTAGCCGCAAAGTTTTGAAGGACAGATGCAGGCCGGTGGTCACCAAAGGTGGAGGGACAGACCTGAGTCCTCCCCATGGAGATTTCTCAACCAAAATGCTTTTATGGAACCACCAAAAATGACCATGTCCAGGTTAAAACATAGGGGCTCAGGAGCTGCTGAAAGGGCTGGAGCTCAGGCTTTGCGTGCAGGAGCTCCAAGTACCCCCAGAGTCCCTTAGGAGCTCTGGAAGCAATTTCTGAACACTGAGCTGGGAGTAGCTTCTGAGCTGGGTATTGGCCCGAAATTTCTCGTGAGAAATTGGCCCAAAAAGGGAAAAGAAGAGGAGAAAAAATGTGAATAGAAAAAAAGTTTGCACATCTAACTTGTGGAGGTCATAGCTTTTTAGTTGTTTCTTTTTTATCGTGGGTAGATCACTCTTGGCAATGTTCAGGAGTTATTCCTGACTCTGCATTCAGGGGTTACTTCTGATTTTTCTCCTGGAACCATATGGGGTGGCAGGAATAAAACCCTGGTCTGCCATGTGCAAGGCAAGTGCACTCCCTGATGTCCTATTGCTCCGGCCCAGGTCCTGGCATTTGGATCACAAAAAGGACAGCTGGGAAACAGCTCAGCTGGGGCTGAGGGAGGCTTGTGTTTTTTTTTTTTTTTTTGGTTTTTGGGCCACACCTGGCGGTGCTCAGGGGTTACTCCTTGCTGTCTGCTCAGAAATAGCTCCTGGCAGGCACGGGGGACCATATGGGACACCGGGATTTGAACCAATCACCTTTGGTCCTGGATTGGCTGCTTGCAAGGCAAACACTGCTGTGCTATCTCTCCCGGCCCATGGGAGGCTTGTTCTTATAAAGGAGGGACTTGTCACTTCCATGCACCAAGCTGAGCAGTGAGCTGGGAGAGCAGCCAACGAGTGTCTCTGGTGTTGGGTGGCGGCTGCTCAAAGAACCTCCAAGGAATATCCAGGACCTGAGCTAGAAGCTGGAAAAGAGAAATCTGGGCCAACTCCTGCCCCTCAGAGCAGGGAGATGGAATCAGGGGCTGAAGAGACCTGACAGCCACTTTTCCCAGTAATTGGGTCTTCAGGAACTAATAAGCACAACCTCATGCTCCAGGTTCATTTCCACTTTGTGAAGCTTTGTCACATTTTGTCTCCGGAGGAATCACAGCTGGATGTGCAGAAAGTTAGAGGGCCAGAGTGATAGCACTGCGGTAGGGCATTTGCCCTGCAAGCAGCTGACCCAGGACAGACTAAGCAAGCCTGCCAGGAGCAATTTCTGAGCTCAGAGCCAGGAGTAACCCCTGAGCACCACCAGGTGTAGCCCAAAAACAAAGAAAGAAAGAAAGGAAGGAAGGAAGGAAGGAAGGAAGGAAGGAAGGAAGGAAGGAAGGAAGGAAGGAAGGAAGGAAGGAAGGAAGGAAGGAAGGAAGGAAGGAAGGAAGAAAGGAAGGAAGGAAGGAAGGAAGGGAGGGAGGGAGGGAGGGAGGGAGGGAGGGAGGGAGGGAGGGAAGGAGGGGGGGAGGGAGGGAGGGAGGGAGGAAGGAAGGAAGGAAGGAAGGGAGGAAGGGAGAAAGAAAGAAAAGAAGAAGAAAGAGAAGAGAAGAGAAGAGAAGAGAAGAGAAGAGAAGAGAAGAGAAGAGAAGAGAAGAGAAGAGAAGAGAAGAGAAGAGAAGAGAAGAGAGAAAAGAGAGAAAGAAAGTTCTTGGCCTGGGGTTGGACAAGAGGACAGAATGCAGGGTGTTTTTCTTGCAAGTCACTAACCTAGGTTCCATTCCTTGTACCCCATTGAGTCTCTCGAGCACCTCTAAAAGTGATCCCTGAGTGCAGAGACACACGAAGGAATTCTTGGCCTACAACACTCATGAGCAGACCAGCAGCTCCATCAATCTGGCCATCGGGAAAAGCCCCCTCTGCCCCCCATTCCAAAAGTGTCCCCAGAACTTAGACAAAGGAGCTAGAGGTGAACTGGCCTCCAGGTGATGTTATTCTAATGGTTTTAGAAAAGGTTCTAGGGCCCGGAGAGATAGCACAGCGGCGTTCGCCTTGCAAGCAGCCAATCCAGGACCAAAGGTAGTTGGCTCGAATCCTGGTGTCCCATATGGTCCCCCGTGCCTGCCAGGAGCTATTTCTGAGCAGACAGCCAGGAGTAACCCCTGAGCACTGCCGGGTGTGATCCAAAAACCAAAAAAAAAAAAAAAAAAAAAAAAAGAAAAGGTTCTAGAGTTACCTTCCCTTCCATTCCCTCTCCCCCCCTCCTTTTTTTTTTTTTTTTTTTTTTTTGTTTTTGGGCCATTTTTATTTTTTTTTTTTTTTTTGGTGTGGCTTTTGGGTCACACCCGGCAGTGCTCAGGGGTTATTCCTGGCTCCATGCTCAGAAATTGCTCCTGGCAGGCACGGGGGAGCATATGGGATTCGAACCGATGACCTTCTGCATGAAAGGCAAACGTCTTACCTCCATGCTATCTCTCCGGTCCCTCCCCTTTTCTTTTCTGTCTCTCTCCCCTGCCCTTCTTTCCATTCTCACTCTCCTCTTCTACCCTCTTTCCTTCCCTCTCCTCCCTTTCTCTCTTCTCCCCTCCTGTCCTCTCCCCTCTCCTCCTCTCTTCTTCCCTCCTCTCCTTTACTTTCCTCTCCTCCTTTTTCCTAGAGATAGCCTAACTGTTCAAGAAGAACCAGTCAAGTAGTAAAGTTTCCCTTTCCATGACCTTAGGCTCCAAGGGACCCAGAGCCAGGAACTACGATTATCAAAGGCCTTGGCCTGGGATGGGGGACAGAATGGACTCAGCAGGAAGGATCAACGCAGAAGCCAAGGACAGGAAACTGTGGGCAGGATCGCGAGGCGCCAAGGGCAGAGGCATCTGTAGTGAAAGTAAACCAGGCGCCAGGCGACACAACACGGCAGGCCAGTGAAACCACTGCCTTCCCTGTGAGCCCAGAACCTGTGCGGCCAGCCCACCTGCTGCGGTGGCAGCACTGTGATGGGGAGGCGGCAGAGTTTCCAAATGACTGGGCCCGCTTCACTGGGGGGCTGCTGGTGTGGGGCTGGCACTTGAAAGGCTGTAATTGATGACACAGCATGAGGGACCAGGCTGCTGACACTGTGGGACCAGCTCCCAGACAGCAGCCACCTGTGATCTTCGGAAGGGGGAGATGGGGGGGCAGAGAAGTCGGTCGGAAGTGCTTGGTGAGCATAAAGCTGCAGACTCTGATACAGCGGCCCAGGCCTCTGTATCTGGCCTAGAGTTGTTTCATGAGCTGTATGGGTAATCAATAATTTTTCTTTATTTTATTTTATTTTATTTTATTTTATTTTATTTTTTGGTTTTGGGGTCACACCTGGCAGCGCTCAGAGGTTACTCCTGGCTCTATGCTCAGAAATCGCTCCTGGCAGGCTCAGGGGATCATATGAGATGCTGGGATTTGAACCACTGACATTCTGCATTCAAGGCAAACACCTTACCTTCATGCTATCTCTCCAGCCCCTATTTCTTTTATTTTTCTTTATTTCTTTTAGCTTTTTTTTTGGGGGGGGGTGTCACACCCGGCAGCACTCGGGGGTTACTCCTGGCTCTACGCTCAGAAATCACCCCTGGCAAGCACAGGGGACCAAATGAGATGCCGGAATTCGAACCACCGTCCTGCATGAAAGGCAAACACACCTTATCTCCATGCTATCTCTCCAGCCCCCATTTTTTCTTTATTTCTTTATTCTTTACTTTATTTTTTATTTTTCTCTCCCCTTCCTTCCTTTCTCTTTCTCTGTCTCTGTCTCTGTCTCTGTCTCTGTCTCTGTCTCTGTCTCTCTCTCTCTCTCTCTCTCTTTTTTTATCAGGGGAGTGGTGTCATAGCTTGGCAGAACTCCTGGTTGACTCTTGGCTCTGCACTCAAAAATCATTCCTGGCAGTTCCTGGGAACCATCTGTGCTGTAAAGGATTAAACCCACGTTGGTCATATGCAGGGCATACTTGACCCCAGTGCTAGTTCTGAGGCCCATCAAGTGGTGATAAGTATCTCTAGAACATCGACTGTGTCTCTCCTGCCTTCTACCTTGCTTTCTTTCTCCTCCCCTCCATCCACACCATCCCCACACTGCCCTTTCCTCCTCTCCTCTTTCTGCGAATTCTGGCAGGTTTCTTCACATCTCTGGTGGGCCCCCATTTCGGTAGCCAAGGTAATTCCCCCACAATCTCCAGCCCCAAGGCTGTGTTTCCACTCTGGCTCTTATTGCTGAGTGACATGGGCTGGAAGTGATTCCTATTTAAGGCCCACTTGCCAAGCTACAGGAAAGCTTTCTCATTTACTCTTTTGTCTTGTTTTGTTTTGTTTCGTTTTAGGGTCACACTCTGAGGTGCGTAGGGGTTACTCCTGACTCTGTGCTCAGAAATCACTCCTGGCAGGCTCGATGGTTCTTATGGGATGCTGGAGATAAAACCTAGGATAGCTGGGCCCAGAGAGATATCACTGCGGTGTTTGCCTTGCAAGCAGCCAATACAGGACCAAAGGTGGTTGGTTCGAATCCCGGTGTCCCATATGGTCCCCCGTGCCTGCCAGGAGCTATTTCTGAGCAGACAGCCAGGAGTAACCCCTGAGCATCGCCGGGTGTGGCCCAAAAACCAAACAAACAAACAAACACAAAACCTAGGATAGCTGCATACAAGGCAAATGCCCTCCTCGCTGTGCTGTGCTGTGCTATTGCTCCGGCCCCAACTTTCTCATTTATTCTTTTTTTTTTTTTTTTTGTCTTTGGGTCACACCCGGCAGCGCTCAGGGGTTACTCCTGGCTCTATGCTCAGAAATAGCTCCTGGCAGGCTCAGGAGAACATATGGGATGCTGGGATTTGAACCACCGACCTTCTGCATGCAAGGCAAATGCTTTACCTCCATGCTAACTCTCCGGCCCCTCTCATTTATTCTTTACCCTATTGCCCAAAGAGTTTTATTCTAGTAGGTGCTTAGCAATTGCCTGTGACTAGCAGAAGGAAGGGAGGAAAAGGGAACTCTGAGATTAACAGGACATACACATGGGCTCCTGGGCCTGCTGCAGATATTGTCATCAGGGCACAAGGGGGCAGGGTACAGACTGCATATTTGAGCCCCCAGAACCCCCCTACTCCAACAGACCTATCCCATCAACATCTTTATGGGGGGGGTTGGGGCCACACTTGGCAGTGCTCAGGGGTTACTCCTGGCTATGCTCAGAAATTGCTCCCGGAAGGCTTAGAGGATATACGGGATGTCAGGTATCAAACCAGGGTCTTCCCTGGGAAGGTCGTGTATGAGGCAAACGTCCTTCCGCTCTGCTATCTGGCCCCTCTTGTTCTGTATGTAAACATTTTAGGGGATTATTATGTTACTGACCCGACCCTGATCGGTGATTGTGCCCTACCCTAGAGTGTGACCTGGCATTCTGCCCTCACCCTAGGGTGGTACCTGATTCTGCTTCCACCATTGGGTGGTATCTAATCCCACCATTGGGTGGTACCTGATTCTGGGGGATAAAAACAAGGGTCTGTGAAAGGCGAGGGGCTTTTTGGCTGGAACTGATGCTGAAGCTTTGGACTTCAGTCTTGTCCACCAAATAAAGCTAATATTTCCACAAGCCTGACTGTCTGCGAGCTGTTTACCGCCGCTTCACCTCAGAACCGCCGGCTGAACAGGGTGGCAGATGCGTGCTCCGAGCTGGAGGGGAAAGACCTCATCCTCCATCCCTCCATCAGTCAACCTCTTTAGGGGCTGACTTGCAACACCTCTCATCAATATCTTATATTTGGAGCCGGCGAGGTGACGCTAGAGGTAAGGTGTCTGCCTTGCAAGCGCTAGCCAAGGAAAGGACCACGGTTTGATCCCCCGGTGTCCCATATGGTCCCCCCAAGCCAGGGGCAATTTCTGAGCATCTAGTCAGGAGTAACCCCTGAGCATCTAACGGGTGTGGCCCGAAAAACCAAAAAAAAAAAAAAAGAATATCTTATATTTAAGGCACGAGGATAACTTATATGTGTTTGGTTAAGTAATCCTGGAATAGGGGCCAGAGTGGTGGTGCAGAGTGGTAAGGTGTTTGCCTTGCTGGTGCTCACCTAGGACAGACGATCTCCCGGTGTCCCATATGGTACCCCAAGCCAAGAGCGATTTCTGAGTGCATAGCCAGGAGTAACCCCTGAGCATCATCAGGTGTGGCCAGAAAAAACAAATAAACAAACAAACAAAAAGTCCCGGGGCAGTGGTGGGTCAGGGGTCAAGGCTCCAGCACTGAATATTCAGCAGAATCCTGAGGTTCTGGTCCAACTACACAGAGATCCTTGAGCACCACTCAGAACAGCCCCCACAAGCACTGAGCCAGAAGAACCCCCCAAGAGAAGCTCTCAGTAACATGCTGGGTCCTCTTTGGGTACCACATGGTCTCTTGAACACTGATGGTAGTTCCCCTTAAAAGCACTAAAATTGTAGTCTGAGTGGTTTAATTCAAATAAAATGAAATGTTGGGTTGGTACAGTGTTTGCCTTGCACATGGCTGACCCGGGTTCAGTCCCCAGTATCCCATCTGGTCTCCTGTACACTGCTAGAAGTGATCCCTGAGTGCAGGAGTAAGGCCTGAGCACAACTGGATGTGCGCTCCCCCCCAAATGTTCAGGTTGACATCTGCACCTCATGTGACTGTATTGAAAGAACTCTCTTTTTCTCCCTCTCTCTTTTTCTCTCTTACATCCTCCTCTCCCAGCCTGCAACTGAGCATGGTTTGAAGGCTAAACAAGGATACAGAGAAAGTGACATTAGCTAGAGAGAGAGAGAGAGAGAGAGAGAGAGAGAGAGAGAGAGAGAGAGAGAGAGAGAGAGAGAGAGAGAGAGAGAGAGAGAAAGAGAGACCTTGACCTTGGACTTCCCAGCCTTTAGAATTATGAGAAAATAAATGTTCATGATCTATGCTGGAGGGATCTTGGGAAAAATTCCTAACACTTCCCAACTTCCGTTTCCTGCTGCAGAAAGTAGGAAGACAAGCATTGTAGCCTCGCTCTGAGTATGATATAAAATGCTGTGTGAAAAGCATTTTGCTGTTTCCAGGCTGATTCATTACCCAGAGTATTGGAGCAAACATGGGAGAAGGACAATGGCATAGAACAGGTACCCTGGGGAATTTGGGGGAGCTGGGAGGTACCCACAAACTGTGGTGGCATATACTAGACTAATGCCTTAACACCTGGGCTGTCTCCTCAGTTCTAGCTTACTTTGGACCAGGCCTGTCAAAGCTCTGAGGTTACTCTCAGCTTTGTGCTCAGGTGTTGCTGCTCCTGGCTTGGGAAACCATGTGATGCCAGTGTCAAACCTGGTGTCATGACATGCAAAGCAGGTGCTTCTACTCTAGCCTTGAGCCACATTCCCAGCCAGATTTACTAATTATTTTTAGACCTAGGAACATAGAATTTATTTATTTTTATTTCAATTTCTTTTGTAATATTAATTTATTGATTGATTGATTGATTGATTGATTTTGGTTTTTGGTTTTTGGTTTTTGCTCAGGCATTACTCCTGGCTCTACACTCAGAAATCGCTCCTGGCAGGCTCGGGGGACCATATGGGATGCTGGGATTTGAATCACAGTCCTTCTGCATGCAAGGCAAATATTTTACCTCCATGCTATCTCTCCAGTCCCATTGATTGATTAATTTTGAGTCACATTTGGCAGTACTCAGGTGTTACTCCTGGCTCTGCACTCAGAAATCACTCATGGTGGGCTTCAGGGATCATATGGGATGCTGGGGATCAAACCTGGGTTAGACTCTGTACTATGGCTCAGGCTCCAGGAACAGTTTTTCTATGAAATCAGAAGCCTCAAAAGGATTTAACCTTCTCCAGTGCTGAAAGGATTAAGAATAGGTCAGCTGGGGCCGGAGAGACAGCATGGAAGTAAGACGTTTGCCTTGCATGCAGAAGGACGTTTGCCTTGCATGCAGAAGGACGGTGGTTCGAATCTCAGCATCCCATTTGGTCCCCTGTGGAGAGATTTCTGAGCATAGAGCCAGTAGTAACCCCTGAGTGTAGCCGGGTGTGACCCAAAAACCAAAATAAATAAATAAATACATACATAAATAAATAGGTCAACCATAACTTCCTGCAGTCACGAAGTCATGGTAAATTGGCAAAAAAGAGCCTTGGCCAAAGTCACAGCTACAGAATGAAAGAGAAAGCAGGAAAGACAATGCTCAGAGCAGAGCCTGAAGAGTCTGGAGCCAAGTGACAATGCTTTAGATCTTGCAAACATTTGTCCTGCATAGCTGGCCCCTGTGTTCACTCCACCTGAGCTAAAGAGCTTGGAACCCACCAGCAGGCTGTGCACAGACTCAGGCATCGGGGAAATACTGACAGTGGGGGCAGGCTGGAAAGATAGGGCAGAGGGGAGGGTGCTTGTTTGCAAGCAAGTGGATTTCCCAGCCCTTTAGGAGTGTATGAAGAGCCAGCAGAGCAGTGAGTCTTGAGTGCTACCAAGTGCAGCTCCAAAACAGAACAATTAAAAAAAATTTAAATGTGGGGCCGGAGAGATAGCATAGTGGTAGGGTGTTTGCTTTGCATGCAGCAGACCCAGGACAAGCGGCAGTTCGAACCCTGGCATCCCATATGGTCCCCTGAGTCTGCCAGGAGGGATTTCTGAGCACAGAGCCAAGAGCAATCCCTGAGCGCCGCAGGATGTGACCCAAAAACAAAACAAAACAAAACAAACAAACAAAAAAAAAGAGGAGCTGAATTGACAGCACAGCATAGGGTGTTTGCCTTGCATGTGGCTTACCTGGGACTGACTGACTCCAGTTCTTTCCCTGGTATCCCATATGGTTCCTGAGCTTGCCAGGAGTGATTACTGAACACAGAGCCAGGAGTAACCCCTGAGCGCCTTCAGTTGTGGCCCCCAAACAAACAAAAGCAAAACAAATTAAATAGAGAAAGAAAATAAACATATACTGGACTAGAGTGATAGCATGAGAATTTATGTACTTACCTTGCTTGTGGCTGATCCTAGTGTGCATTCTGTGGTTCCTTGGGCATCACTACCGAGTAATCCCTGAGCACAGAGCCAGGAGTAAACCCTGAGCACTATTAGGAGTAAGTCACCCCCAAAATTAAAAGAAGCATTTTTAATCAATTTGGGTGTATGTTTTATTTTATATAAGGCCAGTACATATAATCCAAGAAATAAGTTTTGCAGGCTTGGTTCTTTTTTTTTTTTTTTTTTTTTTTTTTTTGGTTTTTGGGCCACACCCGTTTGACGCTCAGGGGTTACTCCTGGCTATGTGCTCAGAAATCGCCCCTGGCTTGGGGGGGACCATATGGGACGCCGGGGGATCGAACCGGGGGATCGAACCGCAGTCCTTAACCTCGGTCCTTCCTTGGCTAGCGCTTGCAAGGCAGACACCTTACCTCCAGCGCCACCTACCCGGCCCCGCAGGCTTGGTTCTTAACTTTATAATTTTAGTCTTGGATTCTGTGTAGTGTGGGGAAACATATGAATTCCATTATTCAAATATTACTCGATGATATTCTTTGATTTTGTTATTTTTGTTTGTTTGGTTTTGGTTTTTGGGCCACACCCAGTGATGCTCAGGGGTTTCTCTTTGCTATGTGCTCAGAAATCACCCCTGGCTTGGGGGATCATATGGGATGCTGGGGGATCAAACTGGGATCTGTCCTAGGTTAGCATATGCAAGGCAAACACCCTACTGCCTGTGCCACTGCTCCAGCCCCTTCTTTGATGCCTTTGTTTTGGTTTTTGGTTTGGACGATCACTCAAACATGCTTAGGAACTCAAGGGCTACTCCAGATGGTTGCTTGGATGTCACTTCTGAGAACCATGTGGTCTTAATGCTTGAACACAGGACTCTTGCATGAAACCTGTACTCCAGCTCACAGAGCCATCTTTGTAGCCCTCTCAGGTTTTGTTTGTTTTCTTGGGCCACATCTGGTGGTGCTTGGGGATTACTTCTGGCTCTGCACTGAGGAATCACTCTAGGTGGTGCTCGGGAGACCATATGAAATGCCAGGGATTGAAATTAGGTCAGTCACTTGAGAATTAAGTGTACCATTATACTATCTCTTCGACCCCACACAGCTCTCTCTCTCTCACACCCAACCATGCTCAGGGCTTACTCCTGTATTCAGGACTCACTCCTGGCTATAACCAGGGATCATATGTAGTTGGACTCAGTATATGAGCCAGGTTTGGCCACATGCAAGGCAAGCATCCGACCTGCTGTACTTGTGCTCAGGGCCTCCCTTCTGTGTTATTTTTTAGTGCTTGAATATTTACTGTGAATGAGCCACCACGCAGAAAAAATCCAAAGAAGAGATGTCCTTGTTTTAAGATACACTGCCCATGAAATCAGAAGCTGCTCTAAAGATCTACATCTGCAAAAGTCATCCTGATGTTAATAGCAAAGCCTCAATCCCAGCCAGCAGACAGCATAGCTTTGCGGGTCTGAGAAGAAATGATCTGGAGCAGCAACTGGCTCTCCAGTGCCTACCTTAAGGATATGCTCTGCGTGTATTTTTAGCAATCTGACGTCAATGCAAATGAGAGAAATTTCTTTTCTGTCTAGAATATCTCTTGTGAAACAAAGATGGAGAAGACAATGAGACAGGCGAGAAAGTGGTTTTTTCTGCTTTAAAAAATTTCATTTTAGGAACTGAGGAAATGGGCCGGAGAGATAGCATGGAGGTAGCGCATCTGCCTTGCATTCAGAAGGACGGTGGTTCGGATCCCGGCATCCCAGATGGTCCCCCGAGCCTGCCAAGAGCGATTTCTGAGCGTAGAGCCAGGAGGAACCCCTGAGCACCGCCAGGTGTGACCCAAAAGCAAAAAAAAAAAAAAAAGGAATGAGGAAATGGGCCCTAACAACAGCACACGTACTATGCATGTGAAACACCCAGGTTTGATCCCCAGCACACACACACACACACACACACACACACACACACACACACACACACACACACACAGATTCAAGTAGACCCTGAGCAATACTTTCCGCTCTCCAAAACAAGCAAACGAGTCAACTTTTCATTTTAGGGGCTGGGGAGATAGTTCAAAGAGGGTGAAGAGTGTCCCTGGAACCTAGAGGTTTTTTTTTTTTTTTTTTTTTTTTTTGAAGGGGTCACACCCAGTGGTGCTCAGAGTTTACTCCTGGCTCTGGGCTCAGAAATTGCTCCTGGCAGGCTCGGGGGACCAAATGGGGTGACAGGAATTGAACTGGGGTCCTTCCTGTGTTGGCCACGTGCAAGGCAAATGCTCTACTGCTGTGCTATTGCTCTGGCCCTGGGACCCAGAGTTTGATCCCCACAGCTGTATAACCTCTAAGCAGCCAGGTGGCCCTAGCATTGCAGAGGGCAGAGCACTGTGGCCAAATTATTATGCCAAGTATCCAACTGCCAGGCCAGGTTTCTTCAGATATAGCCTTAGGGCTCCCAAGCAAGACTGGGGAAGCATCTCTATTTATTTATTTATTTATTTATTTATTTATTTATTTATTTATTTATTTATTTATTTATTTATTTATTTATTTGTGGTTTTGGGGTCACACCTGGCAGTGCTCAGGGGTTACTCCTGGCTAAGCGTTCAGAAATTGTTCCTGGCAGGCACGGGGACCATATGGGACACCGGGATTCAAACCAACCACCTTTGGTCCTGGATCGGCTGCTTGCAAGGCAAACGCCGCTGTGCTATCTCTCCGGGCCCCAAAATTTCTTTTTGGGAGGGGGGGCAACCCATTTGACGCTCAGGGGTTACTCCTGGCTATGCACTCAGAAATCGCACCTGGCTTGGGGGGACCGTATAGGACGCTGGGAGATCTAAACATTGTCCACCCTAGGCTAGCGCTTGCAAGGCAGCTACCTCTAGCGCCACCTCTCTGGTCCCTTACAAAATTTCTTTTTAACTCACAGTTAAACTCACACTCTGCTCAGGTTTTTTTTTTTTTTTTTTTTTCAGGTTGTTCTGTTCTCTGAGAATTCTGCGTGTCTCTCTTTCCTGGACTAATCTTCTCCTTTTTCCCAGTACCAAAACTCAAATAGGTCCCCTTGCCCTCCCTCACACCTTGCTCTGTGAGATGCCCAAGCAGGTCCTTGGTCCTTCCTAGTACTGAGGCTAGCATGGATAAACATATCCACGACTTACTTTTTTAGTGACTGTCTCCTTCATGTAGGAAGGGCCTCTGCAGCCCCATCCCTACTCTGCCTGAGCTTTGCTCACTAGTACTAAGAGGACCTCAGCAAATGTTAATTATTGCATTATCATTATTTGGGGAGTTTTGGGCCATAGCTGGCTCGGGGATCATTTTAGGAGCCCTAGTGGTGTTCAGGGAACTATGTATGGTGCCAGGGACTGAGCCAGAGTTGGCCATGTGCAAACCAAGGTCTTATCCACTGCACCATTGCTCCCACCATTTCTTTATATATAATATATATTATTTGGTAGTTTCCAGGAGAAGTTAGGGGCTGCTTCTGAAGATACCAGTCAATTGTTGAGTGCTGGGTGTTCCTGGCAATGTAGCCTGTGATGCCAGGGATCATAGAGCTATCTCTGGAGGTGCTCACAGGTCTCCTGGGTAGTGTTGGGATATCCACTGAGCTGTAATCTAACCAGGGTATCACACACTTAAAGCATGTACTCCTTGTCCCTATGCTATCTCTCTGGCCCCTCTCACTCTGTTTCTAAATTTCCTATATTTCCCTTCCTCTTTCTTCCCTTTTGCTGCCCATTGCAATGTCAGTGGACATTGGGGTTCACATTTTCATGAGTATGTTTGAGGAACTGTGCATGTCCCACAGTATACGTAAGATCCTAGACAGATGCGTGCAGGACTCATGCTGGGGGTCTGTAGGTTATGGGTAGGGAATGTTGTTTGTTTTGAGGTCACAACCACTGATGCTCAGGAGTTTATCCTGGCACTGCACTCAAGAATCACTCTTGCTGGGCTTGGGAAACCCATGTCATTCTTTTTGTTTGTTTTGTTTTGTTTTTGTTTTTTTTGTGGTTTTGGGGTCATGCCCGGCAGTGCTCAGGGGTTTTTCCTGGCTCCGTGCTCAGAAATCGCTCCTGGCAGGCACGGGGGACCATATGGGAAGCTGGGATTTGAACCGATGACCTTCTGCATGAAAGGTAAACGCCTTACCTCCATGCTATCTCTCCGGCCCCTGTTTTGGTTTTTTTTTGTTTTTTGTTTTTGGGTTACACCCGGCAGCACTCAAGGGTTACTCCTGACTCTACTACACTCAGCACAGGGAGTGTATATATCCACTCCTATAGCACAGGGAGTTGTTTTATTTGTTTGTTTGTTTTTGTTTTTTGCTTTTTAGGTCACACTGGCAGTACTCAGTGTTACTCCTGGCTCTGGACTTAGGAATTACTCATGATAGGCTTCTGGACCATATAAAATGCCGAGGATGAAAACCCATCAGCTCTATAAAAGCCAAACACCCTCCTCACTGTACTATGGCTCCAACCCAGAATAGGAACTTTTTAATCCCACCCACCCCCTTGGCACCCCAAATACTCATAATTTTAATACCCCAAGATAGTCATATATGGTATATTTAATCTTTTTTTTTTTGGGCCACACCCATTTGATGCTCAGGGGTTACTCCTGGCTAAGCGCTCAGAAATTGCCCCTGGCTTGGGGGGACCATATGGGACACCGGGGGATTGAACTGCGGTGGCAATCTTTCCTTGGCTAGCACTTACCTCTAGCGCCACCTCGCCGGCCCCATATTTGATCTTTCTATGTTTGGGGGTTTTATATTTTTAAAAAACCTGAGATTATCATGCATAAACAATTCTGTGTTTAACTTTTTTCCCTTGCCCTCAACCCAAAAGCCTTTTTCTCACGGTGCTAGAAACTTGACATCCTTTTTGATGGTTGCAGAAAAATTCTACCAGTGGAATCTGCCCAAGTTCATTTAGCCATTTTTTCAACTCAAATTTTTCTGACATAGAAATTGTTTCCAGTAGTACTGGCTTCTAAGGAACTTTACGCTTTGTGAATGCACCTTTGTCTATATTTGGGGTCACTTTCTGAACCCAATTTCCCAAGAATGCAGTGGTTATGCCTCACTAGATTGTCTCCCTAAAAATGGCAGCAGGTGGGCCTGAGAGCACAGCAGTAAGGCGTTTGCTTTGCACACGGCCAACATAGGATGGACCCCGGTTCAATCCCCGGCATCCCATATGGTCCCCCGAGCCCGCTGGAGCAATTTCTGAGCACAGAGCCAGGAGTATCTCCTGAGCACCACTGCCAGGTGTGACCCCACCTCTAAAAAAAAAAAAACCCACAAAAAGTGGCAGCAGGTATCATTCAGAGTTGCACTCTCCCAACAACGCCTTAAGACTCCAGCCCATTATTTGGAGGTCAGGCCCACACCTGGCAGTGCTCAGGTCTTATTCCTGACTCTACACTCAAGAATCACTCCTAGGAGGCTAGGGGAACCATTATGGGATGCTGGAAATCAAATCTGGGTCAGCAGTGTTCAAGGCAAACACCCTCCAGCCCCTTCTGTTAATTTTTTAAATTATACTTGGCAGTGTTCAGGGCTTACTCTTGACTCTATGTTCAGGGGTCCCTTCTGGCAATACCTGGGGGACCACACGAGTGCCAGGGATAGAACATAGGTTGTCTGTATGCAAGATACGTGCCTTTTCCATTCTATAACCCATCTAGAATTTCTCTGGTCTTTTGGCATGTTTTATAGATGAAAAATGGCCCCCACTTTTAAATTTGCATTTCTTTTGTTCTCAGTGAAGTGGAACTGTTTCCCACGTGTATTGAAATCCTCTTCCTCTCTGAATGGCTCAGGTTGAGTTCTTCCTCCACAGGGTCCCTCACCAATGTTGCTGCTGACACCAGCCCAGATCCTGGCATCTGAGTCACCAATAATACACCTCCTCACCCACTCACAATGTGCACACAGAACTTTTGGAATAAGGAGAATTTCAAGAATATCTTGAGGGGCCGGAGAGATAGCATGGAGGTAAGGTGTTTGCCTTTCATGCAGAAGGTCATTGGTTCAAATCCTGGCATTCTACCTGGTTCCCCCGTGCCTGCCAGGAGAGATTTCTGAGCATGGAGCCAGGAGTAAGCCCTGAGCGCTGCCGGGTATGACCCAAAAACCAAAAAAAAAAAAAAAAAAAAGAATATCTTGATATCTGCAAAGAGGCTTTTCTCTACACATTGTAGGGAGGACCCACACCAGTTGGTATTCAGAGCTGAACCCAGTGGTGTTAGGAATTAAATCCAGTACTTTCACATGCAAAACACGCTCTCCTGCCCTTTGATCCAGGCCCTCAGTCCCAAATGACCCATTTCTAAAAGGGCTTTTTCTGACCAGTGCCAATAGCCAGGAAATTACAAATGTTACCCCAGGGAAAACATTTAGATCTTGAGAACTTTCACATTTCAGAGTTTCCACATTTTAGGGGCCGGAGAGATAAGGTGTTTGTCTTGTTCATAGCTGCCTCTAGGTTTGATCCTGTATACCACAAAAGGGCCCCTGAGCCCACCAGGAATGATCACAGAGCCAGAGCACAGAGCCAGGTGTAAGGCTTGAGTACAGCTTGGTGTAACTCTGTCCCCCAAAATAAATAAATAAATAAATGATTCACCCAATGACTCATATTTTGGGGCTGGAAGAGGTGTAGATGAGGTACAGGTGAGGGTAAGATACAGGTATAAGTCAGAAACAAGTAGTTAGATCAGTGCTTCTCAATTATTTTCTGTCATGCCCCCCTAGGAAGAAGAAAACATTTTTCACGCCCTCCACGCGACTGTAAATAGTATCTTTATAAAAAAAAAAAAAAAAAACTTAAAAAGGGGCCGGTGAGGTGGCACTAGAGGTAAGGTGTCTGCCTTGCAAGCGCTAGCCAAGAAGGACCTCGGTTCGATCCCCGGCATCCCATATGGTCCCCCCAAGCCAGGGGCGATTTCTGAGCACTTAAGCCAGGAGTAACCCCTGAGCATCAAATGGGTGTGGCCAAAACAAACAAACAAAATCTTAAAAAACAAAACAAAACTTTAACCTGCAAAACAAAAATATATAAAATAATTTTTTTTTTTTTTTTGTGGTTTTTGGGTCACACCCGGCAGTGCTCAGGGGTTATTCCTGGCTCCAGGCTCAGAAATTGCTCCTGGCAGGCACGGGGGACCATATGGGATGCCGGGATTCGAACCGATAACCTCCTGCATGAAAGGCAAACGCCTTACCTCCATGCTATCTCTCCGGCCCCATATAAAATAATTTGAGCTGATTTTTTTTTATCAGAGGTGATGTCTGGATGAATGGCTACAATGAGCACATTTTGCAATGCATAGCTTTTCCAAGCGGGGTTTGAAGCAGGACACAGCGACTCTCAGGTCCAGAGACATACAGAGACATAAACAAGGGGCTTAGCTTGTTAGGACAGTGTTTGCTGAGGTTAAATGCGCCTCCCTTCGCTTACCAAATAATCACAATAAAAATAGCATTAGTAAGAAAAAAATCGCATTCAACATTCGCATACCCCGAGCAGTTTTGTTTGGGGTATGCAAATGTTTAATGCAATTTTTTTGCGATTTTTTCTTACTAATGCGATTTTTTATTGCGAATATTCGGTAAGCGAAATTCCTTATGTGGCCCTGCCTCACCTCGACTTTGCCTCCTGCGGCCCCCAGGTAAATTGAGTTTGAGACCCCTGGTGTAGGTTAATACAGGTATAGTTAGATCTAGATGTAGGCTAGATACAGGGATGAACCAGAAGCAGGTATAAATTAGACAGACCAGAACACTGTCAGAAGAGTGAGTCTCAGAAAAGACCATTGTTTCGTTATGTTTTTGGATCACATCCTTGACTGTGCTCAGGGCTTTCTCCTGGCTCTTGGCAGGCACCAACAGTGAGGGCTGGGGATCAAACCTGGGTAGGCCCTATGCAGAGCAAGCACCCTAGTCACTTTACTATCTCTCAGGCCCCACATCAACAAATCACTGCACAAAACCATGGCCCTTCGGTTCCAGTTCCACTCTGGGCAGCTAGGATACTCCCAAGGGAATCTGGTATGGCCACAGGCCGGGCAGAGAGAGAGTGGGAGGAACTAGGAAGGTAAAGCTGGTAACACCACACAGGTTCCCAGGCATTTTTTTGTCGTTGTTGTTTTTGGGTCACACCCGGCAGCGCTCAGGGGTTCAAGAGCTCAGGGGTTGCTCCTGGCTCTATGCTCAGAAATTGCTCCTGGCAGGCTCAGGGGTCCATATGGGATGCTGGGATTCGAACCACTACATGCAAGGCAAACACCCTACCTCCATGCTCCTCTCTCCGGGCCCCGCTCTCAGGCATTTTTACCATTTGACATCATCCCACCCTTTATGAGTCCATTAGCAAGCAGTGCTCAGGGACTGAGTGGGGATCCCGCAGAAGTCAAGCTTTGAAGCCTCTGAGGGGGAATACCAGGCCGGAACCTGACATTTCATGCTGCTTCCCTGGCAGTACCTTTTCAGAGAAACAAGAACTGAAATGACATGCAAAGCAGGCAGCTATTTCAGTCTGAATCATGAGCAGGGGGCCACAGGGAGCCAAGCAAAGCTTGTGGGGGCACGAGAAAATCCAGCACCAAGTCATCAGCTGCTTATTAAAAAAAAAAAAAAAAGGGAAAGCGGCCAGGCAGCTGGACAGTGCCAAGCATTAGCTCTGCTGGGAGCTGGGCCAGGAAGTGTTTTATGACCTTCTTGTCCCCTCTGCTCCATCTGCCATGCCTTCCCCCATCCCAGCCTTCCTCCTTGTCCCCTGGATTCCTGTGGCCAGCTGCAGGAATGCACTCAGCATCAGTTCCTCCGCCTCCGCTTATCCCTAGTACTGCAGTTGGCCACGTCACCTGAGCCTCTGCCCCTCCCTTGTGGCCCAGGGTCATAGCAGTGCCTGCTGTTGCCAGGATCTGGTCTAGGCATTGCCTAGACCCAGAAGGCAGGGTTGTGTCTGAGCTATCCAGCCATATCCCACCTCGAGTGGCCCAGAACACTCGTGGCTCTGTAGCCCAATGACACGAAGCTTCAATGACAAGGAGCCTGGAGTTTATTCTACTTTTTTTTTTTTTTTGGCTTTCCCCAAGCACAAAGCTGACTGGAGCACAAAGCAAAGACAGCTCTGTTGGGAAAATGTTTGCAGGTTTCCTTCTTGAAGGACTTTTACCTGTATTTTTTTTTTTTTTTTCTTGCTAAACCATTTCCCTCTCCTCTCTCATACTCTAGCTTCTGTCCCCTTCTGGAAAAGTCTTCCCTGACCCTAAAGATAGCCCTGCCTCCCTGGCTCTCTCTCACTTAGGTTCCTGTTTGTCTCTGCTAGATCCACAAAGAGGTTTTTGTATCTGAGTCCTGACTTTCTTTCAGGGCAGGAAGGGCCTGTTAGAGAAAGTAAATCAACATTAATATTAGTTTAAGTGACACGTGTGTCCCTTTTATTTGAAGGGTGGCAGTGTTTTAGGTCACACCTGGCTATTATCAGGGCTTGCTCCTGGCTTTGCAGGCAGGAATTACTCCTGACAATGCTCAGGGAAGCATATGAGAAGTCGAGAATCGAACCCAGTCTGCTGTGTGCAAGGCAAGCATTCTACCTTCTGCACTATATAGTTCTTTTATTTTTTATTTTTTTAGTTTTTGGGTCACACCCAGCAGCGCTCAGGGGTCACTCCTGGCTCCACGCTCAGAAATCGCTCCTGGCAGGCTCAGGGGACCATTTGGGATGCCGGGATTCGAACCAATGACCTTCTGCATGACAGGCAAATGCCTTACCTCCATGCTATCTCTCCGGCCCCACTATATAGTTCTTTTTTTTTTTTTTTTGTGGTTTTTGGGTCACACCCGGCAGTGCTCAGGGGTTATTCCTGGCTCCATGCTCAGAAATTGCTCCTGGCAGGCACAGGGGACCATATGGGACGCTGGGATTCGAACCGATGACCTCTTGCATGAAAGGCAAACGCTTTACCTCCATGCTATCTCTCCAGCCCCCCTTTTTTTTTTTTTTTTTAATTTATTTTTTCACTATATAGTTCTGACCCCAGAGTCAAGTGTGTTTAGATGATAGTAGGCACTGGATATATTTCATTTAAATCAGCTGCAAAGACATCCATGCACTTCAGAGTATGATAATTAAATATTTTAAATTTGTATTTATTAATTTTTTGGTTTGGGGGCCACACCTGGTGGTGCTCAGGGTTTCCTGGATGTATGCATAGAAATTACTCCTGGAAGGATTGGAAGACCATATGGGATGCCAGGGATCGAACCTGGGTGGACCACAGGCAAGGCAAACAACCTACC
The DNA here is from genome assembly GCF_024139225.1 of Suncus etruscus. Lineage (NCBI taxonomy): Eukaryota > Metazoa > Chordata > Mammalia > Eulipotyphla > Soricidae > Suncus > Suncus etruscus. The sequence continues at coordinate 15,095,184 of NC_064855.1, forward strand.
CACTGTGCCATGGCTCAGGCCCCAGATTATGGTAATTTTTATAGGTCACACCTGTCAGAGTTCAGGAATTTCTGAGGTCAGTGGCAGTGATGATTGGCTGAGGATGCTTGGATCCAGGTGCTCAGGGCCATCCACCCTGGCACAGCTCAAGACTGAATTCCTTGAATCTTGCACATACAAGACATGGGTTCTGTCATTTGAGCTATTTTCTCAGTCTAAGTCAAGGCAATTTCTTTTCTTTTCTTTTCTTTTCTTTTCTTTTTTTTTTTTTTTTGAGTCAAGGCAATTTCATTCATTTATTTATAGTAACTCATTTTATTTAATTATTTTTTGCAGTGTCAGGATTCCTTCCAACCCAGGGTCTCATATATACAAGGCAAGTAATCTATTCCTGAGTAATATCCTTAATAGACAAATCATGATATACCAGAGGGGCTGGGGATGTGGCTCAATGGTAGCACACAAAAAGCTCTGGACTTGTTTTTATTTTATTTATTTATTTATTTTTGGTTTTTGGGCCACACCCAGTGACGCTCAGGGGTTACTCCTGGCTATGTGCTCAGAAGTCGCTCCTGGCTTGGGGGACCATATGGGATGCTGGGGGATCGAACCACGGTCCGTCCAAGGCTAGCGCAGGCAAGGCAGGCACCTTACCTCTAGCGCCACCACCCAGCCCCATTTTTATTTTGTTTTGGGTCAGTCCCAGCGGTGTTCAGGAGTTATTCCTGGCTGTGCACTCAGGACTCACTCCTGATGCCAAGGAACCAGATATAGAGATGGATATAGAACATGGGTTAGCTGTGTACAAAGCAAGCATCCTCCCCAATGTACTATGGACCTGGCCCGAAGCCCAGGGCTTGATCCCTGACATCACATTCCCCCTGCCCCACCAGCACTCCCAGGTGTGTCCTGTTGATCTCTGAGCACCATGGGGAGAGGCCCCAGTTCCCCAGCATTCTCTGGTGGCCCCCACACTAGGAAAACAAAACAAAACCATGAAATTATTGGACACCTATAATCATTAAAATCTCAGCAGCTAGGGGCTGGAGTAATAGCACAGCTTCAGGGCATTTGCCTTCCACACAGCCAACCATAGACGGATCCCAGTTTGATTCCTGGCATCCCATTTGGTCCCCCAAACTGCCCTGAGCAATTTCTGAGGGCTGAGTCAAGAGTAACCCACGAGCACCACCGGGTGTGACCCAAAACAAAACAAAACAAAACAAAAAAACCAAAAACCTCAGCATCTAGGGACTGGAGTGATAGTACAGTGAATAGGGCATTTGCCTTGCACATGGCTGACCAGAGTTTTATCCTCAGCATCCCATATGGTCCCTGGAGCCTGCTGGGAATGAGTTCTAGCACAGAGTCAGGTGTAACCCCTGAGCACCACTGGGTATGGCCCAAAAACAAAACAAAAAATATTCTTAGCATCTTGGTTTAGGTAGACATAACTTTAAATCTAAATCTACCCACCTAATGAGCTGTGGCCTTGGACAAGTCACTTCGTGGCCTTCTCTGATCAATGAAGATGATAACGCCAGGTCTCAGTGGACTTTTGAGAGGATTAAATATGACACTGTGGGAAGGAGCCTCTTGTTCATACTGGGACTGAGCAGACTAGTGGCAGAAATATTATTATCATTGCATGTGGTCCCCACCCTCCCCAGATTCTCCTGTGTATGCAGCCCTGCTTCCCAACAGCTCCTAGGGAGGCCGGAGGGATAGCATGGAGTTAAGGCATTTGCATTGCATGCAGAAGGACAGTGGTTTGAATCCCAGCATCCCATATGGTCCCCCCCACCCCCGGCCTGCCAGGAGCGATTTCTGAGCATAGAGCCAGGAGTAACCTCTGAGTGCTGCTGGGTGTGACCCCAAAACCAAACCAAACCAAACAACAACAACAAAACAAAAACAGTTCCTAGGGGAGCTGTGCCATGGGGTCCCTTCTGTTGGAGCACAGCTGTACAACTGATTGATTAATTTGTGTGCACAATCCCCAGGGAGCTCAGAGTCTACTAGTATTTGGGGGACATTTGAGAAAGGGCCGCAATGACAAGTTACAGAATTAGTAACTGTACAATGAACAGTGGTCATGGTAGGGAGTTTTCAAGTTTTGGGAAACACTCCCAAAGTCTTCCTTGAGTCATCCAATTGTTTTCTCTTTTTTTGTTTATTTGGCAGCCACATCTAGCTGTGTAAAGGGCTTACTCCTAGTTCTGTACTCAGGGATCCCTCTTTTTGGGCTCAGGGGACTCCGTGTGCCAGGGATCAAACCTGGATTGGCCATGTGCAAAGTAAGAGCCTTGGCTCTTGTCCTACATTACCCCTGTAACACCTCAGCAGCTGTCATAAAAGGAAGACTTTATCCAACTGTCATTGGCTGGCTGTTTTTTGGCTGGGAGTATAAAACCCTTCCCTGAGTGAGGCTTGTGGGGGGAGTTGTGAAATGGGAGTTGTGAGGTGGCAGTTTGTGGAGCGGCAGACAGGCAAACAGTTTCTACTCCTGGCTGCAGTTTGCTGTCTGATTCTACAGGCTTCTGCTGTATTTTCTTGGATGGTTTATCCTTTTGCCTTGTTTACCTGTTTCTTGTTCCTGACCTTACCCTGGTCCCAAATCCAACTCTCTCTCCTCTTTCTCTCTTTCCTGGCCTAGGAGTTTATCCTAAAACATCTTGTCCGAGTCTTGCCTTATCGTCCTAGGTCGAGGGCCCCACAAATTCTGGCCCCTGGCCTCTCCTATTCTATCTCTCACCCCTCACCCAGTCGTTTTCTAAACAGCCATTATGGCTGAAGCTAAACATTTTAGAAAATATATAAGGTTGGACTGGAAAGGTAACATGGAGGTAAGGCATTTGTCTTGCATACAGAAGGACGGTGTTTCGAATCCTGGCATCCCATATGGTCCCTTGAGCCTGCCAGGAGTGATTTCTGAGCGTAGAGCCAGGAATAACCCCTGAGCACTGCCGGGTATGACCCAAAAAACCAAAAAAAAAAAAAAGCAACACACACACACACACACACACACACACACACACGCACACACACATATTAGGTCACTTCTTTCTTTTTTTTTTTTTTTTTGGTTTTTTTTTGGTTTTTGGGCCACACCCGTTTGACGCTCAGGGGTTACTCCTGGCTATGTGCTCAGAAATCGCCCCTGGCTTGGGGGGACCATATGGGACGCCGGGGGATCGAACCGAGGTCCTTCCTTGGCTAGCGCTTGCAAGGCAGACACCTTACCTCCAGCGCCACCTACCCGGCCCCAGGTCACTTCTTTCTAAGTTTATACTTTAAGGTTTTAGAGTTGTTTTTTTGTTTGTTTGTTTTTGGGCCACACCCATTTGACACTCAAGGGTTACTCCTGGCTATACGCTCAGAAATCGCCCCTGGCTTGAGGGGGACCATATGGGACACCAGGGGATCGAATCAACGGTCCTACGCTAGCGCTTGCAAGGCAGACACCTTACCTCTAGCGCCACCTTCCCGGCCCCAAATTTTTTCTTTATTTAAACATTGTGGTTACAAGATTGCTCATATTAAAGTTTTTTTTTTCTTCACAGTTACAAGATTTTTATGATTGATTTTCAGTCATACAATGTACAACACCCTTCAGCAACAGGGTGCACATTTATATAGTTTAATTTTTAACTTAAAGAAATAATGAGTTGTTTGATTAATAGCTGCTGGAAAGCTATTCAACTATGTAAGGGAACATGGTGTTCTAGTAAAAAAAAAAAAAAATGAATCAGAGGGCCCAGAGAGATAGCACAGAAGGTAAAGTGCTTATCTTGTAGGTGGCTGATTCAGATTTGAGCTCCAGTACCTTATATATTTCCCTGAACCTTCACCACAGGAGGGATCCCTGGGCATAGAGCCAGGAGTAGTAGTGAGCATGGCTGGGTGTGGCCCAAAAGAAAAAACTATTTTTTCTCAGAACCTCTAAAAGAGAATATTCTAGAAGAGCTGGCTGATTCAACAGTCCTGACTCTGTCCCAGATTCCCTTCCCTTGGGTGTCTCAAGTCTTTGTTATTCCTTCTAACCCTTGGGCCCAAGCATGGATTTTGAAACGTTTGTTTGTAGATGAAATGGGTCAGAGTCTAGACAAATTATCTCACTCAGTTGTAAGGGAGAACAAAAGGACCACACCAGGTGGTTCTTGGGGCTACTCTTCACTCTATACTTAGATCATTCCCAGCCGTGTGGGGGAACCATGCAGTGCTGGAGATGCCACCTGAGCCTCTTGCAGGCAAAGCATGTGACCCAGCCCATTTAACACTCTGGTCTCAACTGGACGTTCCAGAATGCAGTATAAAACAATGGCAGAGCTTCGGAAAATTATAACTATGAAAGTGGATCCTAATCTTGCACGCACATGTGTGTGTCTATGTGAGTGTATAGCAGTGACCTGATTAATTTATTCCTAGGAATGTCCCCAACATGCATGTTTTAAGAGCCTTTACTTGGGGCTGGAGTGATAGCACAGTGGTAGGGCATTTGCTTGCATGCGGCCAACACAGGATGGACCCCTGTTCGAATCCTGGGAATCCCATATGGTCCCCCAAGTCTGCCAGGAGTGATTTCTGAGCATAGAGCAAGGAGTAACCCCTGAGTAACCCCTGAGCACTGCCGGGTGACCCAAAAACCAAAACCAAACAAAACAAAAACAAAAACAATAAAAACAAAAGCCATCAGGATGTTTCTAGTTACCTAAATACCCAAACAACATAAGAAATCTTGAAGAGTCTTGAAGTCAAGATAGTGTTTATCCCTGGCACTAAAATGAAACTCCTAAGTGCTATTTCCTTGATTTGGTTGCTGAGTGTGTGGGTGACTTGAGCTATGCTCAACCATGAGCACTCTTTGCTATGTGTGCTAGATAGGAGTAGAACTCTTTCCAGAAATGTGAGAACTCTGGCTTTCTGATGCGGTGGCAGGTAGCAGACATGCTTTAGTGCTTTGAAAACCTGTGCCCAACCTTCTGTGCCATCATCTCCCCAGCCCTGAGTTCTATTTTCTAGATTACATAGAGTCCCAAGGCTGCCAGTGGGGGAAAGAACAGGCTCCTTCTTCCAAAAACAGTCTTATCCTTTGTGTTGAAACACAGTGCTTTAAAACATTTGAATTCATGAGAGCTCCTTCTTCACATTCTCAGCCAGACAGATGTTTTTCAGGAGATGATGAAGATTATGAAACCTAAAATCAAATTATTTCTATGAAGTTAATGAAGAGAAGTGGCAAGCAGCTCTCCTGAGGTGCGGTGAGTTGCGGATGTTGTGATTCAGGGGGTTTGTACTTCTCTTTATGGCTCCACCTGGCCTGTTTCCTGTTTCTAAAGTACTTTGGTGGCCATGGAAACATAAACAAACCCTGTGCTTTTCTAGTTGGCCGCTGAATCCCTCTTTGAGGCTGCCCTCTGCTTTCTGGGGCCTAGTCTTGCCTCACTACATCACAATCAGCCTTCATTTTTGCCCATTAAGCTACCTACTCCTCTCCAGCCTCTCTGTTCCTCTCTCTCATGTAGTTGCAAACTTGAATGCATGGAGATTTTGGGGGTGCGGTGGGTTCTGCTGCTCAGCTTCAAGAAAAGAAAAAAATATTCTCAGAGCTTACTCCTGGCTCTGCACACAGAGATCTCTCCTAGAGAACTTGGGAAACCATAGGAGTTGCTAAGGAGCAAATTTGACTCACAGTTTAATTATGTGCAAGGCAAATGCCCTCCCTTTGTACTATTGCTCCGGCTCCTCAACTTCTGCAAAGGATCTTTTATTTATTTTTTTGTTTGTTTTTGGGTCACACCCAGCAGTGTTCAGGGGTTACTCCTGGCTCTGCACTAAGAAATTACTCCTGGTATGCTCAGGGGACCATCTGGCATGCTGGGAAATCACACCCAGGTTGGCCGCATACAAAGAATCTTTATTTTGTTTGTTTCTAGGGTGATGCTGACTGGTCATTGGATTTAGGACTATATTGGATATTAATACTTTTGCTTTTCTATTAAATAGCTGCATAAATAAAGAATAGTACTTTTTGGGGGGGGGGCACACTCAGTGGCACTCAGGGATTACTCCTGACTCTGCACTCAAAAATTACTCCTGATAGACTCAAGAGACCATGTGGGATGCCAGGATTGAACCCAGGTTATAAGTTGGAAAGCAAATACCTTACCTGCTATGCTACTTCTCTGGCCCCTGAAATATTTTAATAAATAAGAATATAAGCAGCTAAAGGTAAGGTGCCTGCCTTGCCTGTGCTAACCTTGGACGGACCGAGGTTCGATCCCCCGGTGTTCCATATGGTCCCCCAAGCCAGGAGCAACTTCTGAGCACGTAGCCAGGAGTAACCCCTGAGCGTCACCGGGTGTGGCCCAAAAACCAAAAAAAAAAAAAAAAAAAAAAAAAAGAATATAAGCAGCAAAGGGCTGAAGAGATAGTAGAAGGATTAATGAACTTGCCTTATAAGTGACTAACCTGGCACTGCATATGAACCCTAAGATTTTCTAGGACTGATCCCTGAGCACAAACCAGGAGCAAGACCTGAATACTGCCCTCATAGAACCTCAAGAACATAGTATTGTATATACATTGATACAATTTTAAAAAAGTGACTTAAAACATTGAAATATCTAGATAAGGGCCACACCCGGCAGTGCTCAGGGGTTACTACTGGCTGTCTGCTCAGAAATAGTGCCTGGCAGGCACAGGGGACCATATGGGACACCGGGATTTGAACCAACCACCCTTGGTCCTGGATCGGCTGCTTGCGAGGCAAACGTCGCTGTGCTATCTCTCTGGGCCCATGTGTCTTCTTCTTAATCCAGCCAGGACTTATGAAGAGATGACGGATAGCCTCAACCTGTCAGGGTCACAGGAACATTCCAGAAGATCTGTAATAAAGATTAGCTCCAAGATTGGCCTCTGAGCAGAAGCTTTTGGAATATCCTGGAAGCAACAGGTGGCTCAAGCATCAGAGCTGTGTGTTAGGGTGAACACAGACAAAGTAGCTTGTCTTTCTCACTGACGGATGTGAAAAAGAGCCTGAGTGTTCAGCTGGACTTCACGCTGCCAGGAGCAGCACAAAGGATAAATAATAAAGTACAATAATAAATAATAAAGTGCAAGGGCCAGAACAATAGAACAGAGGAGAGGGCCTTTGCCTTGCATGCAGCCCACTGGAATGCTATCCAAGCATCCCATATGGTTTTCCAAAGCACCACCAAGAGTAATTTCTGAGCACAGAGCCAGGAGTAACCCCTGAGCACTGCCGGGTGTGGCCCCAAAACAAAACAAAATAAAGATAAAGTGCAGCCCATTGAGGGCTGTTGACGGCCTACATGTGAGTTTATTTTTAGGGTAGCATGTTCTGGCCAAGCAAGCTTTACATGAAAAACACGAGAACTGCCTTTGTTCCACAGAACCACCCAATTTAAATCAAACCTGTGAGCAGAACAGAAAAGTTAATTAGGATGGAAATGACTTGTGGACATATCTTGTGCTCTCTTTTTTTGTTTTGTTTTGTTTTGTTGGGTCACACCCGGCATTGCTAAGGGTTACTCCTGGCTCTATGCTCAGAAATCGCTCCTGGCAGGCTTGGGGGACCATATGGGACACCGGGATTTGAACTGATGACCTTCTGCATGAAAGGCAAACGCCTTATCCTCCATGCTATCTCTCCGGCCCCTCTTGTGCTCTCTTGTACACAGAGATGTACATCCAGCTTTTCTTTTTTTTCTTTTTTCTTCTTCTTTTTTTTTTTTTTTTTTTTTTGGTTTACACCTGGCAGCGCTCAGGGGTTGCTCCTGGCTCTATGCTCAGAAATCTCCCCTGGTAGGCACGGGGGACCATATGGAATGCCGGGATTTGAACCACCACGCCTTACCTCCATGCTATCTCTCTGGCCCCATATCCAGCTTTTCTACTAGCACTTTCATGAGGACATGAATGTCTGTCCTAAGTCATCAATTCTGTGGGAACCTCAGAGGAAGCAAGTAGAAGAGGAAGCACTTGTTCTGTTATTGGTGGCGGTGGTGGTGTTGGGCCACACCCAGTGATGTGTGTGTCACTCAGGGCTGGCTCCTGGCTCTGTGCTCAGAAAATACTTCCGTCAGTGCTTGAAGGACTAGAGGTGAATGTTGGAATTTGAACCAGGGCTGGCCGTACTATCTCTCTGACCTCCTCATTCGCTGTTGTTGTTTTCAACCTTTTTATTGCGGTACCAGGAGTTAAATACCATTAATGATACTTTTTGTGCACATACCATCTCAACACCACACCCATCACCAGAGTGCCTGTGCAAACTTAGTTCTGTAGACAAAATCTCTAGTCCTGAAGTTTTGTGCTATTTATTGTTCCCTTACTATGTTTCTCTATACCCCATATATAAGATAGAGATGAAAAAAAATTTATTGTGGGGGCCAGAGAGATAGCATGGAGGTAAGGTGTTTGCCTTGCATGCAGAAAACGATGGTTCGAATCCTGGCATCCCATATGGTCCCCGGAGCCTGTCAGGAGTGATTTCTAAACGTAGAGCTAGGAGTAATCCCTGAGCGCTGCCGGTGTGACTCAAAAACAAACGAAAAAAAAAAAAAAAAGGGGCCAGCAAGGTGGTGCTAGAGGTAAGGTGTCTGCCTTGCAAGCACTAGCCAAGGAAGGACAGCAGTTCGATCCCCTGGCATTCCATATGGTTCCCCCAAGCCAGGGGCAATTTCTGAGCGCTTAGCCAGGAATAAACCCTGAGCAACAAACGGGGGTGGCCCGAAAAAACAACAAAAAAACAAAAAAAAAAAACAAAAATTTATTGTGGAGGTGGTGACACCTATACACATATAGAGGAATAAAGTTAAGTTCCTAATTATATTTTTTTTTGTTTTTTTTTTTTGTTTTTTTTTGGTGCCGAAACTCCTAATTATATTTTGTTTGGAGGATATGCCCAGCAGTGCTCAAGGGTTACTACTGGCTCTGCACTCAGTAATTACTCCTGATGGTGCTCTGGGTTTTATTATTTTTTAATATATTTTTTACTTAAGTAACATGATCGTAGTTGGGTTACAGTCACAAATAGAACACCCCCCCTTCACCAGTGTAACATTCCCCTCACTCCCTTCCTATCCCCTGCCTGTTTTCGAGACAGGCATTCTACTACAGTTATTTGTTTTTTGTTTGTTTGTTTGTTTTGTTTTTTTGGACCACACCATTTTATGCTCAGGGGATACTCATGGCTAAGTGCTCAGAAATTGCCCCTGGCTTGGGGGGACCATATGGGACGCCAGGGGATCGAACCGAGGTCCTTCCTTGGCTAGCGCTTGCAGGGCAGAAACCTTACCTCTAGCGCCACCTCGCCGGCCCCAGTTTTTTGTTTTTGTTTTTTTTGTTTTTTGTTTTTGGGTCACACCCAGCGGTGCTCAGGGGTTACTCCTGGCTGTCTGCTCAGAAATAGCTCCTGGCAGGCACGGGGGACCATATGGGACACCGGGATTCGAACCAACCACCTTTGGTCCTGGATCGGCTGCTTGCAAGGCAAACACCGCTGTGCTATCTCTCCGGGCCCAGTTATTTGTTTTTAAGTTCAGTAAATTGTATTTTTTTTCCTTAAAGGATAAGAGTAAAAAAAATTATAGTAAAGGTATGATAATGGCAATCGCCGTTGTTTGCATAGGTCCAGAAAAATGGGGAAAATGGAAAAAAATCCTTGACCTGATTACAAAAAGGCCTCACCACAGAAGTTTATTGGCATAAGACCGACTCTGGGTTCCAGGCATACTAGTCTGTCTAACCTGAGTCATTCTCTGTGGTCCCAGTGAAACTTTTTCTTTTTTTTTTTTTTTTTTTTTTTTTTTTGTGGTTTTTGGGTCACACCCGGCAGTGCTCAGGGGTTTTTCCTGGCTCTGTGCTCAGAAACTGCTCCTGGCAGGCACGGGGGACCATATGGGACGCCGGGATTCGAACCGATGACCTTCTGCATGAAAGGTAAACGCCTTACCTCCATGCCATCTCTCCGGCCCCCCAGTGAAACTTTTTCACACTTTAGCTGTTGTTGGTATCAGGTTCTTACATTTAAAGGTCTGGATTCTACGCATTTCTTTCATTGATGTCAGGCTGATGTGGAGCATCCTCTAGTTTCAGCACACCATTAGATGCCCTGCAAGCAGGTTGTTGCTGAGTTGTCTGGGTATTGAGAGCACTCTTTGGAGTTAGTCAATGCCAAAGCAGTGGTAGGTCTTCCCTGGTAGAGGCTTGGATCCTGGTAATGTTATAGACAATTGTGGTTGTTTCCATAGATGGTTTCCATAGTTCAGGTGTGTGTGGGCAATGCCGATTCTTCCAAGGCCTAAGCCAAATCATTATGCCAATGTTCAGGGTATAAGACCTAATTGCATTACCAAATTTGTGTTCCCATCTCTATTAGATAAGAACTTGTTTGCATGTGTATTATTTTCCCATTTTAATGTGCCTATGCAAAAGAGAAGCAATGCCACAAGATATTGTTGGTGCATCTGGGGGCCGATGAATAAAGTCCAACATTCCCCGTAACTTGGTTCAAACCTGAAATCTATACAGAGATACTCTTCTACCAGTATTGCTTGTAAAACAGATTTCA